>NW_009617864.1:1004-41999 GCF_000690535.1 Cariama cristata
AAATCCATAGTAGATGCAAGTTGGTGGGATGGAATGCTAGGGATAGCATGGTGGAAAAAGGCAGGATTTTTCCTTCTATGTGCTTTGGCTGGACTAATGTTTATACCTTGTTTAATACCCTGTTTTATAAGATTAATTTTTAGTGTTGTAGAAGGGATGCAAGTCACTAGTGTGCCAAACTCAAAGATGGCCACCACTGGACAAGTTATGGGAGCCCAGAAAATAATGGTACTTCTAAGAAGAAACAAAGAAAAGGAGAAGCAAGATGAAAAATTACAATTAATTTCAGACAAACTAGAGCAAAATTATGGACTTCAGCAAAAAGAGTGAAAATTAAAAAGGAGTGGATTGTGATAAATAATATTATAGTTTTGCTTAAGTCATAGTAGACAGGTGGTCGGAAAGAATGTAAGTTTCCAGGTACCCAAGTATTGGGAAGGAGACAGGCAGATATAGGATTAAGATAAGTATGGGGACAGAGACAGGGTAATGTGTATTTGGGTATAGGGTTAAGTTGCTTTGGCTGACACCACTTATCTTAGCTATGATCAGCCTCTACCTGGTTGTCACCTTCCTGCCCTTCTATGGAAGAGAGGATTAACTGCCCACTTGGGTTTGCAATGTAGCTGAAACAATGGAGCACAAGCACCGGAATAAGAAGTTCAACCAAGAGGAAGACTTCGAGCCTTCACCCCACGACCCCCAAAGAAGACCCCTAGGGAACAGTGCGCAGATGCAAGTGGGAGGGTATAGATGTAAATAACTTCGGGGAAATCATTTAAATATGTATAAGACTTCTGGGAAATGACATGAATACAAATGACTGTCCTAAATAAATTTGTGGAAGTTAGACCAACCAGTGTGCATGCAGGAGGATCACGGAGGTGATCTCCCGTTCACCCAGCGCTGCAATAAACCTTTGCTTCACAGACTTTGTCCTCTCTTAAAAGCTACATAGGTGACTGTTTCTCACAGACTATAGTAAGTTCTGTACAACCACACAGGCAGTTTTTGGTCCAGAAGTCAAGGATCATAATGTTAAGGCCTTTTTCAGGAAGATTTGCAACAGACTTGATGGAAGGACAGAATGGTGTGAGGTAAGGATTTCTAAAACTTCATTAAACAACTAATTAGAATCTTAAAAGATAACAGTATTTAACTGTTGATTATGTGGTGTTCATGAGCTCCATGGCATAATGGGTCACTATCATGTTGTTATTTATTCTGCCTGCCATTCATTTCCTAAATAAAAAATTATTTGGAAAACAAATATGCCTTTGAAGCTAGAAAATTAGTTAAAATGTATTGTTTGGGTTGATCTAGACAAAAAATAAATTTTTGAAGAACTGGCTTAAGAGTAGCTTACTTGTTGCTGTTATCCTCTTCAAGAAGTGATGTTTAATTTTAACAAATTGAGAAAGAAAGAGGCTCCATGTTTAGTTTGATAGTAAACAATTTAGAAACTTGCACATGTCTACTTCTTGATTAAACACAGGTTTCCAGGAGGGTAAAATCTGTCTTTGCAATTTCTCTTGTGACATTCGAGTGATGATATCCATTCTGGTATATGCCTTGAGAGCTGAAGAAGTTTGTAATACTGTAAAAATTTAATTCTTTCCAACTTGTGTTATTCTGAGCCCTATGCTATTACAATTTTAGTTTAAGAAAAAAACCTATGCTCCTAGCGCCAAAACCTTGAATGTGAAGCTTGAGCATCAGAAGATCAATATTCAGTGTAAGTGTAAGTTGTAAATATGAAAATAATCCCTAGAGGCATCCCTAAACCTATTTCACTAGGGTGAGGAGTAGTTCTTTCAGGCCATCATGAAAGATTAAGTATGGAAGACCTTTGCTGAGCCCTGCCTTTCCCCACTTTTTCATGTAGGTAAACAGGTGGATATTTTGCAAATGATAACGTTGTCTCTACAGGCTTTTTGCTAAGAGATTCCCTGTACTGAATTTTCTGCTGACTGTCTCTGGCTAATTTTAGACTTCTAAATATATCATGCAAAACAGCTTAACACAAGGGAGAATCTATGCTGCTAATTCTAGTAGATTCTTAAGAGCAAGATTTGCTCATACCATGCTGGTTACAAAATCAGTCCAGTAATTTCAGCAAGCAAGACTATTTTTTATTCCAAATATGTATGATTTTTCCAAAATCCACGCTTTCCAACTCTGAGAGGTATCTGTCCTTATAAAGGTATGCTATTGGAGGTCTGATAAGAAAGGTTAATTAGAATGAATTAAATAAAGCCTGTGTAGGTTACATTTTTATTTGTAGGTGAACTACTTTTCTTTCTTACCTCTATCTGTTTGGTAAATCAGCTGAACTTGCAAATCAAAATTGTTATTAATCATTAATTATGCTCTGCTGATTTACATGAGTTGAGAAAGTTGGCCCCTGTTCTCTCTGAACTGAGATCCTTGATCCTATTATGTACATGCCCATGAATACACGTTAAAGCATGACCTAACTAAATAAAAAACATTTTTGTGCTTGTTTTGTGAAAGAGCACTGAATTGTCTACTGGAACTGCTTATCCTCAAACAAAGTTTGTTATACTAGATTCCTGACATGGAGCATGGAGCCTGAGTATTTCCAGGTCTTCTCCTGAACTACTTCAGTGATATGCATTGGCCTCAGGCTTCTGAACAAAATCCAAAATCTCCTCTGACTACAGTATGCAATTTGTGCTCTGAGAATATCTATCTTTAGCTAAACCATCATAAATGCTTCCTCTCTTCCTTCTCTTTCCTCTCTTTTCTCTCTTTCCTCTGCTTCCTCTCCTTCCTCTTCCCCTTTTCACAGGGACAAATCTGGCCTTTACTTTAAATGTGAAGCATTAGAGGTATGGCAGCATTTTAGTAGAGAGTTTTTTAACCAGATAATTCTGTGTGTATTATCTGAGTCTATAGTTGCGTGAGATCCACGTAATCTATTTTTCTCTCTCTAATAGTAGTAAATAGCAAGTCTTTGTAAAAAGCATGTAAGAATGACATAACTATGAAATTGTGGATCTGGTTTACCTCTCCTAGCTTCTGGCTGCACATAGCTTGAGGATTTCCTGTGCCAGAGTTGCAACTGCACTCTGTGTTTAGCATCCCTTGATGGATTTTAAACTATCCATTTGTAAATTACTTCTGAATCCACTTAAAAAGGATAATTCCATAGCATCCAGTTTTACACATTTTGTGAAAAAGTACTTTTTCTTCTTTCTTTTAAACATGCTGCTCTTTTTTTTTGTATGTGTTATGGGAAATTATGAACACTTGCTCTAGAAAAGTATCTTTTATTAAGGTATTTTCCATGGATAGTGTTTCAAGCAACTGTTCTATAAAAATGACTGATTTTTACATTGTTAGAGCTCATCTGTATTAAAAGCATTCATCATCATATGTTACTACAAGATTTTGTTCGTTTGTTTTTTTACCTGAAAACAGAATTGTGCAGATGGAACATAACTTCCAGCACACAATAACTTTCCTATGATGGCATAGGTGGCTTTGCATATATGGCAAGTCCTTGCTGGACTTAAAGCCATAAGGCAAAGTATTAACAAGTGGCATGAACTATAAATTCGTTAGCAAATTTCCATTTTATGTTACCCTGCAACATCACATTATTATTTGAACCTTGAAGATATCCAATACCTATTCTTTACATGTTGTCAACAATTGCTATCAACTAATTTCCCAATACCATCCTAAAAACAGTGCGTTCTGTATGGGAACATTTCTGGTTAATACCTCTCAACATTGTTTTTACTTAAAATGTCACATTACTTACAAATTTTGTCTATGTCAGGCATGACAGATTTACTTCAAGGAGGGCCTGGTGGAAATCTGTGAAATAGATAGCTGCAGAGGACATCAAACATCATGTTACTGCCTTCTAGTGAATTTGCCTACAAGCCCTCTTTTACAGAGAGAACTTTAGGCCACATCTAATTCCTCTGTTATTAAATTCACATTGTGAGAGGTAAATTTGAAATCTTTTAGCTTTGCATGTCTCCTACTTGCATGTCATCCCTTCTTCCTTCCTTCCTCTTTCAACATGAGAGGACACTTAAAGGTGAAGTCCTGGCTTTGCTTAGCATTTCTTTGTCACTCTGAAAATAGAGGGGAAAAAAAAGACATTTCTGCATTTGCTGGTACATAATATACAAGCTAAGCTCTTGAAATGGCTAGCTGCCATCAGACGTGCTGAAGTACTGCATGATTACAGCACTAGACAAATTCTTGTACTATTCAGAATTCTCTACCTCATTTCAAACTTCTTACTGCTCTTTGTATGGGATTAGAGAGGGGTGACATAATCTCTTGTGTAGATGTGGCAAGCTAGACCCATATCCTATATAGAGTAAGATATGCTCTATGGGTATGAAGCAGGGACCAGTTGAGAAAAGTACTTCAGAGTTCATGAGGACAGTCAGACTGACAGTCCTTTGTTTAGGGAAGCAGAACAGTAGCAAAATATGTTCGAACTCATTAGTTTATAAGAGAACTGAAGGAAGCTCTGTTTGTCTACTGGAGGGAGTATCTTTTACTCCAAAACCTTACTTGAGTTGCCAATGCAATCAACCTAGTTACCTGGGTTACAGAATTATACCAGCAAGCACAGTATGGTGTCTAACAAAAGAGGTGAAGCCCCTTTAGTTTCCTTATGAAATCTGTGTGGGATTTGCCTGGGACAAAATTCCCCAGAAGCCTTTCTGTGAGCATTCCTCAGATTTTACCAAATGTGAGCTGACTCATGACAGCCTTTTAAAATGCCCTGCATATAAACTTTCTTGAAAAAAGAGGAGTGTGGTATTCAATGAATCTTCAGCATCTCGCAGCACGCATTTCAAGTAGAAGATGGGTATCAGTGAGACTATATTAAGTGCTGTAGGGAATGAAATAGAAATATTTGTTATTACTTTGTTCAAAAGGATCCTCATTAAAGTGTTAATGTGGTTTTTATTTATTTTCTCTTGTGGGGAGAAATATTTAACATAAAGTAACTGAGAATTCATCCATGATGGCAGTGATAATTCAGTTGTGAAATAGACAAAGATCAGACTGTTCGAATCAGCTTCAATGTGACATTGATTTCTTTACCCTGACACAGCCTTATCCAACACAGTTTGAAATATAATACTTCATTGAAAAGCTGCAGTGAGTTTTTGGCTTTTTTGTTTTCTTTCTGTTTAGTGGGAAATCTGATGGTGATATGTATTACATGCTATTACATTATGGAACATAAAGCTAAGCTCCTTTCAGGACAAAATTAGAAGATTTGTTTTAGAGGTAGTCTGGGCATAGAGAAAGAGATTAAAACTGAATTAAGAAAACTGCTGACTCCTGGAATTCTCCAGATTTAGTTTACACTGAAACAGAATAATCATTGCATTGATCATTTGATTGTTATCTAAGCCCAATTTACATCAATCATAACTTCAGCATCAGCTTTTGATCTATCTACTGTCATTGTGGTAACATCCTATCTGTAATGACTGGATCAAAACAGATATTTCTGGGCTTATTTGAATGAGTTCTAATAAAATAAAATGGAATTGGTTTGTATCCTACATATTACATGGTGGTGGTCTTTTTAAATTTTGTTTCTCTGACAAACTCTACAATTTTAAAATGGTTCAGGTAGTCCTGGAGAGTTACTAACATCAGGAATGAAGCCACTGTTTTTTTGTTCTTCTAACTATGCCACAGGCTTGTAACTACTGCCTAAAGTCTCTTCATCTCTTTTTCATCTCTTGACATTCAAAGATGTACACATTTACTTACTGGTGAGGATCATAGAACTTTTTTTTTCTTCCATCCATATCTATAGCTCTTCCTCTTTTTCTGTTTTTTTTTTTTTTCATTGCTAAGAAGTTGACTCTATTTGACCAGCCTAAGTCCCAGTTGTTTTTCTCATCCACCTTAGCCTTTTCATTCCTTTTAAGTGAAACTTTTCTTTTTCTGGAAAAAATAAAATTTTTTTAAAAAGCAAATCTGCTCCTTTACCTACTTGAAAACTCTATTGAAATTGTAATTGGCCTTTTAAGACTGGAAAGTATTCTGGGTATTCTAGTTGAGACCAGCTGTTGTTTGAGAGAGATGGCGAAAGAGACAGATATGCCTCCCTTACCCGATACATTCATTCTTGTAATGTTCATTAACCTACTAGTTATATAAGACAAATCACATTTATAAACTGCAACTTGGACATATGATTAATTACCCTCTGTGAACGACATAAGTAGCCTTGATCTTGCTTCAGCTTCCTTTTTATCACTTAATTTTTCAAATGTATCATTGATAAGTTACTTTCTGTAACATCCTAAATAACCATTGTGGTTTCTGCTGTCTGTACTCCAGTTTTCTAATGATTTTTTTCTAAAAGGACTGTATTTCATCCCTGTTCTTTTGAGTTCCCCTGCTGCTTTTGGCACTGCTGAGCATGCCCTCAGTCTTGAAAGTCAAGGAAGAGGGATACACATCACTTTGTTCCTTTGATATTTCTCTTTTATCAACTCTGTCTCTCTCTTCCCCCACCCCCCTTTCCCAGAACTCTGTCCCTGACCCTTTGTTCCTCTCTTCTTATTCTCATGATCTAATTTTTTCAAATTTACCTCTTCATATCTGACCTCTCTTTAGCTTGACAAAATCTTCCAAATATATTTCTGTGACCTAAAAGATCACGGCCTTATGAGTGTTCCTATTTCTCTATCTTCCTGATGTTTCTCTTTTTAAAGTACCTCCATGTTCAAGGGTTTCCTAAGTTTCCAGCAGTCTCCACAAAAGTATACCCATACTCAAAAGACACTTTTCTATTAAAAAAACATTGAAGTAATTTTAAATCTTCTTTTTAGTTACATTAGGATCAATCCTTAGTCATTGACTAGCTTCAAAATTTAAAAGACCTGTCCTGGACAGTCTAACAGCTATCATTTATCAATGACTTGGGAAACTGACCTCTGCATCTCTTTCCCAAACATAGTTGGCACTTTGAAAGTTATATTTTTTTAGTGGCAAACATCTGAAAGATGTGTAAATTGCATTTTGCTTCATCTTATATGCTCTTTCTCAACTTCTGGTAAATATTATGGGATGGGGCTTGGGATCCTCTGTCCCCATGTTGGAGTCAGAAGAAGCCATTTATGCAGCTGTAAGGGATTCCTAAGATGCCCTTTCTTTGGGCATTGTTCTGCCTGCTGGGCAGAAGCAAAAGATCAGATATGGTACCACCTCATGCCTACAGGAAGCATGACAGGACACTCATGGGTGTCTCTCTGAGAATTTCCACCTCTGTTGGCTTTAGGGTAGCTACTGGTCTAGCCCAACCATTGCATCCAGCATCCTGTCAGGACTCAGGAGTGACCTTATACCAGGTCAGTCTATCATTAAAGAAAATGTCCTTCCACCAAAACCTTAGTCGCCAGAAAGGTGAACAGTCTGTTCTCCACTTCCTGGAAAATGGGAACATACACTTAAGAAAGCAAAATGTCGCTCCTATCTTCAATAAGGGTGAGAGAAAGGATCCATGGAAGTACAGCTAGCCTTGCGTCGATTCTTGGTGAGGGTGATGGAGCAACTAATTCTGGAAACCATTTCCAAACACGTGTAGGACAGGAAGATAATCAGGAGTAGTCAACATGGATTTACAAAGGGGCAATCAAAGAAATTATGCTTAACCAACCTGACAGGATTCTACAATGAGGTGACTGGCTTGGTAGGTAAAGGGAGAACAGTGGATGTTGTTTACCTTGACTTTAGTAAGGTTTTTGACATTATCTCCCATAACATACTTATACACATGCTGACAAAGTATGGGTTAAATAAGTGGGCAGCAAGGTGGAAAGAATATTAGCTGAACCCCTAAGTGATAAAAAACCCAACTAGAGGCAAGTCACTAGTGGTGCATGCCAGGGGTTGGTACTGGAGCCAATACTATTTAACATCTTCATTAATGACCTGGACAATGGGACACCATGAACCCTCAGCAAGTTCACAGATGATACAAAACTGTGAGAAGTGGCTGATACACCAAAGGTCATGCTGCCACTTGGAGGGATCTCAACAGGCTAAAGAACTGGAACGAGGGGAATCTCCTGGAAACCATTTCCAAACACGTGTAGGACAGGAAGATAATCAGGAGTAGTCAACATGGATTTACAAAGGGGCAATCAAAGAAATTATGCTTAACCAACCTGACAGGATTCTACAATGAGGTGACTGGCTTGGTAGGTAAAGGGAGAACAGTGGATGTTGTTTACCTTGACTTTAGTAAGGTTTTTGACATTATCTCCCATAACATACTTATACACATGCTGACAAAGTATGGGTTAAATAAGTGGGCAGCAAGGTGGAAAGAATATTAGCTGAACCCCTAAGTGATAAAAAACCCAACTAGAGGCAAGTCACTAGTGGTGCATGCCAGGGGTTGGTACTGGAGCCAATACTATTTAACATCTTCATTAATGACCTGGACAATGGGAGAGAGTGCACCCTCAGGAAATTTGCAAATACAACACTGGGAGGAGTGGCTGATGCACCAAAGGGTTGTGCTGCTGCCATTCAGAAAGACCTCAACAGGCTGGAGAAATGGGCTGACAGGAACCTCATGAGGTTCACCAAGGGAAATGCAAATTCCTGCACCTGGGAAGGAATAATCCCATGCACCAGTACACACTGGTGACAGACCAGTTGAGAAGCAGCTCTGCACAAAAGACCTTTGGTTCTTTGAACATGAGCTTGCAATGTGCCCTCATAGAAAAGAAGGCCAACAGCATCCTAGGCTGGTTTAGGAAAAGGATTGCTAGCAGGTCAAATGTGATGATCCTTCCTCTCTATTCAGGACTTGAGATCACAGCTGGAGTACAGTCTGCAGGTCTGGACTCCCCAGTACAAGACAGATATGGAGCTACTAGAGTGAGTCCAGTGAAGGGCTATGAAGATCATTAAGGGGCTGGAGCACCTCCCATATGAGGAAAGGTTGGGAGAGCTGAGACTGTTTACTCTGGAGAAGAGAAGACTCTTAACATTGTTCGTAAATACCTAATGGGGGTGGAATGAAGAAGAGGGAGACAATCTCTTCTCCGTAGTGCCCACTGACAGGACAGATTGGACAGGGCTCTGAGCAACCTGATCTAGTTGAAGATGTCCCTGCTGTTTGCAGGGGGGTTGGACTAGATGACCTTTTAAGGTCCCTTTCAATCCAAACTATTCTATGATTCTATTCTATTCTACGATTCTAGGACAAGAGGCAATGGGCACAAATTGAAACATGTGAGATTCCATTTGAACACAAGAAAATACTTTTTTACCATGAGCGTGATCAAACACTGGAACAGGTTGCCCAAAGAGTTTGTGCAGTCTCCATCCTTAGAGATATTCAAAACCCAAGTGGACATGGTCCTGGGCAACTTGGTGTAGCTGACTTCCTTGGACAGGTGAGTTGGACTAAGTGATCCCAAGAGGTCCTTTTGAACCTCAAGGCTTTGTGATTCTCTGATTCTGTAACACTGTCTTTATATGTATTATAGGTGGAAACCTGCTACAAGAATATTAATTGATGATATTGGAAAGAGTACATCCTTGATTTTTTGGGGAAACACTCCATCATAATATTCTAGCCACACCAATTCTTTCAGAACCCTTCTATTTAACTAAACAATTAGGGGATTCAGATGGAACTTAAAACATTGAGAATCAACTGTGAAAATGCTATAACATGCAAAACAGTCCATATGTATGAATTACTAGTATTATCACTTTTTGATTCATGCTGGGTATCGTGAAGATTATGTTATGACTTCACAGAAGGAGCTGTCCTGGTTTGGCTAAAACAGGGCCATTTTTCCCTTCAGTAGATTTTTTTTTCCTTCAGTGAAGTTTTCTCAGTCACTGCCCTGTCTGAAGCTGACTGCAGGTTTCAGGCAGTGCCTGCTGTCAAGAGCTGATGGCAGTTCATGTCTGTAGCTGTTGCTGGGGCAGAAGTGGAACTGTTATGCAGAAAGGCCCAGGGGTGGGTGCTTGTTCCCTGCGGGCTCTCTTGGGCTCCCCGTGGGGGGAAGGCGGAGAAGAGGTTGCACCCCCAGGAAGCTGCAGAGGGGACCGCTGACCAAGGACTGACCAATGCCGTATTCCATCCCACCCACAGGAATACTCAGTACAAAGCTCAGGGATCACGAGGGTCAGTCCTCTTTCCTTCATGGCCAGCATCCTGGTGGGGCTCTGCTCACTCTCCTGCCTCCAACCCCAATCTGTGCATCCCTGAATCCGGTTCCTGTCATCTGTGGAGTCCAGTCCAGGACGTCCAGGTGCCTGCCCTGCCGTGGGAGTACTGTGAGCTGCCACAGCACAGCACACAGTCACGCGGTCATCATCGGGAAGATCAATATTGGTTTTGTATATTTCTATTTCTATTATTAGTAGTATTAGTTTTAATATTATCTCTACTCTTTTTCATTGTTATTGCTTTATTAAAGTTTGTTTTAACTTTTCCAACCCATAAGTCTCTCCCTTTTCTCCTCTCCTTCCCCTTCTGGGAAAGGAAAGGGTTAACAGAGAGCATCTGCCACCTGCTTTAAGTGCCGGCCCAGCCTTAAACGGTGACAGGAGCAAACACCTGGAATTTAGGATACTAAATCCAGTATCCTGTTTGAATACAGGATGAAAAGACAAGGTGATATTACAAGAAACTAGAAAGAGGAATGCAAGGGGCTATAATAGACAGATGGTGTACTGACTGATTATGTATGATATATAATAACTGTGTGCATGTTAAGGAGGGAGCTGTGAAGTGAAAGATGAAGAGTAATGTTGTGTAAGAATTTTTTTTTGAAAGATGTACATCTGAATCTCTCAAAGAAGAAAAATGAGAGTTCTGCTGTATAACATGAAAAATATTGAACTAGAAAAAGTGCAAAGTTTCGTCTTGCATCCAAAGGGGCATTGCTTTTAGAACTCATGAAAGGAAGTGAGTATATACAATGTCCATAATATAAGAAAGGAGATTAAAAGATTTGTACAGCTGAGTGGGGCTGAACTCATTTCCTGAGGAAATGACTAACCGACTCTTGGGTACAGAGCTTGAGGTTTGGAGAGCATTTCAGCTGAAGTATTGTCACACCTTGGAACAGAAGTGAGCTATATACCTGAATATCCTGTGTAGGGATCTCCATCATGATCAGTACAAATGGAACATTGCCAGGCTTCGGGAGATGGTTGAGAAAGAATTTTTAAAAATGGACTTTATATTTAATTTTTCTCAGGCAAATGGGAATCTATGTATCTTTATGGAAAAGTTCTTCTTCTGTGTAGGCTAAACTGCTATGCCACTTTGAATCTCTCAGTTTATAAATATAGAGAAGTCTGTTTTTGAAGAAAGATTGTGCCTGAGTAGCAGATCTCAGCAATCTAAAGTCATATTGACAGCTAATGGTTAAGGCAAATAACACTAGGAAACTTATTCAAAGAATATTAAATGATAAAAATGTGAGATAAATATTTTACTTTATACATATAAACATATATTCCAGAAGTAGTTTCGTTATAAATTGCTTGTTTTATTCTATTTTGTTTTGTTTAGATTTTTGGCTGTTTCGTAAGAGAAAGTGATGCCATGTCTTCTCAGCTGAAAGAAGAAAACGTGATTTTCCTTGCGTCCAAAAAAGAGCAGATTACTCATGCAGGTGACGTAGTTCATCTTGTATCCAAAAGTGATTTTTTTTTAATGCCGTGTGTTGCATAGTTTATTGAAAGTACAGTGATAAGATAATTGTATCTGTTTATTATTCATACTGCTTCTTCTTCTTATGTGTTCCAGAATATCGTTTTTTTACTAAACTCAGTGCATCTGAACATTCCACTGCTGCCTTGCCCAGTTCTCCATTTTCCTAAATTATGTTGAAATTGTTAATTTGTCTGACTCAGATTATTTATTTATGCAGTTATTCTTTGCCTCTCTGTATGTTTTAAATAATGTAGAAAGAACTGGCACATCCATAATGCATTAATGATATTTAAAAATGCAACATGAGTATTTAAATCAAGTATAGAATAATCTGTGACATAATGCATTACTGCCTTGGAGTTGGTAATAATATGCATTACAGGAAGATAAAATGTTCTTGATATTATGGTCTATTTGTTCAGATTTTCTGTGTCTATAAGATGAAGAGTAATATTTTGTCATTGACAGTTGTCAAGAAACAAGATGGGATTAAGGGTATAGTGAAGGGGCCCCATCCAGATTTCACAGTAACATCCTCTCAGAAAGGAGTGCTAACTATTTTTAACAACCAGGTAATTCTGACTCAAACAAACTTTTTTATTATTCCATTAGGCAGTATGTATGGGAACTGAATGAACTGTGACCTAGCCTGCAAGCTTACCCATAAAAAAAAAGCTAGATATCTTTTTTTATTAAAGTTAACTTTTTCTACATTTTTTAAGTCTAGTAGGAAATATACATTATTATTTTCAATTGTAAACCTACTGAACAGTCCACAGAAGTTGATAGAAAGTAGAGATGGCTAATAAAAGACATTCTTAACACAAGTTAGTTTCATAGAAAATAATCTGCATTTCTTTTTGGAAAAAGTTTCCTTTAATACAAAATATGCTATTGGAATTAATTTTTGCATATATAGTGGAAACCAGAGAATTAACTATTTTCTGCAGCTACTGAGAATATCTAGAATGGACAGAAACATTTATCAGTTGTTTGCAAAGAAGAGTTATTCAATACAGCAACATCTAGAAGCTTGAATGTCTTGAATTTTCTGACAGTCTGCATGACACTGCTTCACATTTACTCCCCCTGTCAGCAAACTGTAAGGGTATCTGTACCATTTTAAGTAGAAATTCGGGCTCAAGATGCTGTTAAAGTAGAATTTGTAATTTAATCTCCCAGATGATTATATTACTATTTAGAGGTATGCACTTCCAGATGCTATGAGGTGCATCACACATCTATGCCCACTGGCGCTTTACATTTGTAATACATTTTAATACAACCAGTTTATTAAACATTGTTTCAAACAATGCAGTAAAACTTTAGAGTAGAACTAATGCTTTCTAGGGCTTTTAGCTAATTAGTGCATAATGCTTATGATAGGAGTGTGTAAAGCAAGAAAGGACTCCTGTGGACGATTAAACCACAAAGCAATACTGCAGTTTTGGTAAATACTGAAATAATTTATTTGAAAGCCTAGATCTGTCCTCCAGAATATTATCCCTCTTACATACCTACAAAACGTAATTTCACAAAGTATGATGTTAAAAATAGCTCTCTTCCCCACCCCCTACCTCCCCATGCTGTTTTCAAGTTGAACTGCTGCCTCGTCATAGACTGGACTGATGTCACTCTGACATCAGTGACTGCAGTGGAAATGATTTTACACCTAGCTGCTTAACGTAGTGAATTAGATACCTCAAAACCCACCTATAAAACTGTATGTTCTGAAAATGATTAAGGAATTATGACAGCAATCGTTTACTCATGATATGATCTCTGATCTCAGTTGATCTGAGCCAATGACTTTTGACTTCATTAGAATCGCTCTGATATATCTTGATGCAAGCAAGAGAAAAATCTAGTTCTTTAGCATTGCAGTCATTTGACTCCTGTTGCTAGAATATGACTTCACATCACAAAGGCAAATACAGAGTTGGCAACTTTTGCATTAACTCTTCTTCTCTTAAAGACCAAGGATTTAAAGATACCTGGCCTTAAAATCTCTGCTAGTAACTTGTTTTGTCTAGTTTGGCTTTGCAGCATATTGGTAAGGGAATATGAAGATGCTTGCCCTGCGTATGCTACTTGGTAGGACTTGTGCTCTGGGTGGAGGGGCCAAAATACGAGTTCATGAGCAGTGTGTTGACAGATAGACAGAGAGGTTTATTTTTGTATAATTGTTGCATTTTTGAGATTATTAAACATATGGTGTTCTATCGTGAATGAGTGGTTTTAATGTCGCTTAAAGAATCACCATCAAAGGTATTAGCAAAAACAGTTTTAATATGAATTGATAGAAAGGCAACTTAACAAAGTTTGATGGCAAGGTTCACTCTATTACTTACTACATGAAAGAAAGGTACACAGGACAGAACAGGAAAAAAAAAAAAAAAAAGGTTAAAATTGAGCTAGAGTGGTTTACACAGAGACCAGGGGTAAAAGGGGAAGGGGTAAGAGACACCCTCCTGTTGAATCACAAGATTAAGAGTAGACCTCCTTGCTTTCTGAACTCCTTCTCGGAGAGGAGTCTAGGTGCAGCTGGATCTAGCCCTAGTCCCAGATTTGGTGAATGGTTTATGTCTAATGGATACCAGGAGTGAGGTAGTTAGTAGTAGGATTTAGCAGCACTTTTCATTACAACAAAAGGAAGACCAAAGAGAAACTCCACACTTTACTGGATGAAGAGGGGAACATTGCCAGCAAGGATGAGGAAAAGGCAGAGGTACTTAATGCTGCCTTTGCCTCAGTCTTTAATAGTCAGACCAGTTATCCTCAAGGCAGCCAGTCCTCAGAGCTGGATGACAGGGGTGGGGAACAGAATAATTCCCCACTATCCAGGAGGAAGCAGCCAGAGATCTGCTGCTCCACCGAGACATAAAGAAGTCTATGGGGCCGGATGGGATCCACTCAAGGATACTAAAGGAGCTGGCGGGGGCGCGGGGCAAGGCACTCCGCATCATCTACATCTACCAGCAGTCATGGCTAACTGCGGAGGTCCCAGACGACTGGAGGCTAGCTAATGTGACGCCCATCTACAAGAAGGGCCGGAAGGAGGATCCGGGGAACTACAGACCTGTCAGCCTGACCTCAGTACCGGGGAAGGTCATGGAGCAAATTATCCTGAATGACATAACAAGGCATGTGCAGGACAATCAGGGGATCAGGACCAGCCAGCAGGGGTTCATGGCCAATGCTATCCTGGCTTGTATCAGGAATAGTGTGGCGAGCAGGACCAGGGCAGTGATCGTCCCCCTGTACTCAGCACTGGTGAGGCCGCACCTCGAGTGCTGTGTTCAGTTCTGGGCCCCTCACTACCAGACAGACCTTGAGGTGCTGGAGTGAGTCCAGAGAAGGGCAACGAAGGTGGTGAGGGGTCTGGAGCACAAGTCTGATGGGGAGCGGCTGAGGGAGTTGGGGGTGTTTGGTCTGGAGAAGAGGAGGCTGAAGGGAGACCTGGTCGCTCTCTACAGTGCCCTGAAAGGAGGGGGTAGCCAGGTGGGGGTTGGTCTCTTCTCCCAGGGAACCGGTGACGGGACAAGAAGGCACAGTCTGAAACTGCTCCAGGGGAAGTTCAGGCTGGAAATGGGGAGGCATTTCTTCCCAGAAAGGGTCGTTAGGCATTGGAATGGGGTGCCCAGGGAGGTGGTGGAGTCCCCATCCCTGGAGGTGTTTAAGAAAAGACTGGAGGTGGCACTTAGTGCGATGGTCTTGTTGACATGGGGGTGTTAGGGCAAAGGTTGGACTTGATGATCCCAGAGGCCTCTTCCAGCCAAATCAGTTCTGTGATTCTGTGTAATATTCTTGGAAATAAATTGGTTCCTGATCTTCCAGCTTGCGAAGAACTTAAAGGTAGCTGTGCTTAGGTGCAATTACAGTTGTAGTTCACAGCTATGTCTTTTTCTTCAGCTGTTCAGTTAAGTGAATTTACTAGGAAATCTGAAATGTTAATGTGATCTATTTGTTTCTAATCATAGGAACATGTTCTGAATCTTGTGTAGAGATTTCCCACAAACACAAGCTATTCTCTGTGTTACATTATATACCACAGGCCAACAGGAACTACATTCATCACAATTACACTTACAGTGTGTCTGTCTTGACTTATGTTTTGGTTAAAAATATTTCCAAAAAGGAAATACTGTGAAATTTGTCTTAAGGTATTAACTTGTCCTTTGTGTCATTACACCAAAACAGTGACTCAGGTTTCCACCTAATACATGGACCCTTTGCTAAAAAGTCAGCACATTGCAGTAATAGATTAGGTTCTTTGCATGAAAGTGAAAGTGTATGTATTTAACTGTTAATACAAATGTATATAACTCTTTGATGGGAATTATTCTGCAGAAGCCACTAACCCAGTTTTCAGAAAACATTTTTTCCAAAATGGCTGCAACAGCCTATTCCCTGGATTTATGACTGTAATTTTATTGATACATATCATTTAGGAGTTACAAAAATAGGAATAACTGATGTATTTGCTCTGTTGCAACTATTTTACACCTTTTCTCTTAGGTCTGAAAGAGTACAAAGTAAAATAATATGGCTTATTCAAGCACTGAAGCAATATGTTTTTTATTGAAGAGAAATGCTGGTAGAATATGTAAGTCCTTTAAAAAGTCCTGTCTTTGGACTTGGAACTACAGCTAAGCAGCATCCTGGTATGCTTCAGGATGCACTAGATAGACAATGAACCATGACATGAGTTGGATGTTTCAAGCCAGGCAAGGCAAGTCTGTCCTGTATAAAGGTACTTGATCTGCCTGGTTACTGCATTGGCACTACAGCATTTTTCTACAAATACCGATACTGTAATTTAATAGAAATTGCTAGCCTTTTTTAAAAAAGGAGTGTATGGTAATATGAGAGCTATGCGTGAGGTAGAGAAATAGTAGAAAACTGACTTGACACTCCAGCCTAGATAGAAGAATGCTGCATAGGAAATCTCTGTTGTGTTTATTTTTTTCCTCTCCTTCATATCACTCAGCCCTTCATTGCCCCTTCCTCTCTATAGTTAGTTTGTCCATTTTGATTCTTGTCCTGCAGCCTGAAGCATTTTATTACTTCATTTTTTCATACTACAGAACTCTTTGAATGCATTCAGAAAGCATTGAGGCAAAAAACTCCACTCATAGGGACAGGAGCTATTAAACCTGGAGGTGTGGCAGGAAGCAGGTCATTATCTGAAAGATCATCTTAGACTTGTAATGCTCTGTGGAAACAAGAAGGTTAAGGCCAATGGCCAAGACCAGACCAGAGTGCATAGCCCTTGTACTGAAAAGCTGTGAAGCAGTGAGAACCGCGCTTTCACTTAGTGTGGACTGGAGTTTCACAACTAGAACAGTGGAAGCTACAACTTCCTGTCTTGCCTACTTGAGTTGTCAATGGAAGTGAGAAATCCAAAACTTCCTACACCAGTTGTTCTGTTGGTTTTAGTAGAACACCTCCAGTGGTGGGTTTGGTTGAATTAGACCACTTAAGTGAGTCAGGTGAGCAAGATTGCTTCAGTGCTTAAAAACAATCTCAGTCTTGTTTGATCAGTAGGGCTAGGGTAAGGAGTATATCCCCAGCCTTTCTACTACTGTACAGTATCATTTGTAAACAACACAAAACCTTTGTTTTAAATCAGTGAAGGGAATGTTCTTTGGTCTTTTAAAAAGTAATTTCATTTTTGGCAGCTAATACTGAAAAAGCAACGCACACATTTACATGTGGCAGGAGAGTAGTGCAATAAACAGGGTTATTTCTCGCATCTCCATTCTGGGGCATGGCAGACTTCCATTCCATTCATAATTTCTTCAAAATCTAATGCAGCCAACTTGGTGCAAGCACATAAACACATCTTTGCTGAAATTTGCCCATACTAAATGAACTCTGTTATATATATGTTAGTTTTATTCTTACAGAACCCAAGGGCAGATTTTTAGTGTTTCAGGGAGGATAAAGGGAGGTAAGATATGTTATTAATTTTTGTATTTTCTGACTTAATTTGCAAATTTACTCAAAGCTTAATGTTACCAGCCTCCAGCACTTTCTCTCCACATCTGCTTAATGGCAAACTGGCTGTGTGATAACCCGGTGGGAAGTCATAAATGTCTTTTGCCTGTCTGGAAGTGAGCAGCTGATTGTATCGATGCCTGTGTAGGTTAGTGTGGATGTTTATCTAACCTATTTTGAAAGCACATGACATTGTTTTAAGGATATATTTAAAATACAGTTATTTGTATTCCCAAAAAAGGAGAGCAGCTGAGCTGGAAGCACAATGTTTAATTTATGTCAAACCATTGCTAATCGTGGCTGTTACTGGAATGCACTGTGTATCAACAAAATTAAATTTAATCTAGATAATTTGAAAAAAGCATTTGGGAAGTCTGCTCCATTCATCCGTCACAGAAATTATGTAGCCACATCTATATCGGATACATTCTTTTGTATACTGCTTTGAATTGAAAGTCAAAGTTAATTCTTCCCTTGCTGCTGTGCTTCTATTGTCTTTGGTTTATTTGCTCCTCCCAGATATTAAGAATTTTATTCTCCTCTTGTATTGCATAATCCTTCAATAGCATTGAATATTCTTCTTTGGACTTTTTGTGTAACTTACCCAATTTTCTGTTATTTCATGTCCCATTTTCCATTATTCAAATTACTTTGTGTCTTGGATAGTCTGCAAAAACACTCTACAAAACTAGCCTACAGAAGAGAAGACTCAAGGGAGATCTCATCAACATACATATTTATAAGTATTGGAAGAGAGGGTGTAGAGAAAATGGTTCCAGGCTCTTTTCAGTGGTTCCCAGTGACAGGACCAGAGGCAATGAAAACTGAAACACAGGAGATTCTATATGAACATCAGGAAACATTTCCTTTACTGTGAGGGAGGCCAAGTGCTGGCCTAGCTTGCCTATGGAGTCTCCATCCTTGGAGATATTCCAGATTCACCTGGACATGGTCCTGGGCAACCAGCTATAGGTGGCCCCACTTGAACAGTGGGGTTAGACAAGATGATCTCCAGAGGTCCCTTCCAACCTCAACCATTCTGTGATTCTGTGAAAAAGTAAAATTACTTCTGACAGGAGGAATCTGACTGTTCTTTGAGCTCTTTGATCCAGGTGTTCATCAGCAGTCACCTCTATTCTACACTTTTAGCTTCCTGTTTCTGAGCCGCACACTATCTACAAGGCCACTGAAATTGTTCTCCAGAAGTGCTGAGGGTTATTTTAATCTTTGCATTAGGGGTCAGGTATGTCTGTTGTCAGCACACCCAGCACACAGTATAGACAGACATACAGAGCCTTTACACACTCTCAATCATTGTGTAGCACCCAGTAAATAACCTGCAGATTCATTACTATACAATTAGACTCAGTATTGCATATAACCCGGGTTAATTTCTTTCCAGCATTCTTCCATGTCTGGGAAAAGGAAAGTAACCCTATATATTACCAGGTTAATGGTACTATCTGAGGAAGTGATTTGAAATGTTCATAATTTTGAACTTTCCCAAATTACTGACTCAATAAGGCACTAGTTATAGTACCATCTGCTGCACCACATTGCATTAATGTGCTTAGAGCTAAATCCTCCTTGTCTTAGCCTTGCAAATAATCCCATTGACATCAATTTATTCCTAAGTCTTCTAATAACTACAGGGAGTTGTAGTACTTTGCAGGATCACCTTCAGGGATCACAAAGCACGCAACAGCACTCTCTGCAGATAGCTTAGTCTATTAAATAACAAGGCAAGCAGAACTGCAGTTTGCTTTGTGCTTGGTGATTTTTTTCTTTGAGGGCTCAGATGTTCTGTATTAATTTGTAAATTTTTTCACTTAGGCCATGAAGCCTTCAGTGACCTTGTGAAACTGTTGAACAGTGTAGCAAATAGGGGCAGGTAAACTTAACACTTCAACAGAAAATCAGCTTTAATTGTTGCTTACTCTTCCTGTCTATGCCTACAGTGAATGCTGTGGCTAGTGCAACTTCTTTCTGACCCAAGAGTGGTTGTATTTTGGATTTTCCTGCACGAGTGTTTTTCCATAAGTTGTTTTAAAGACTTGCAGCATCACCATTTTGTAAAACAGGAAAGTTGTCTGTCTTTTTCAGAAAACAGATTTTCCTTAACTTACAAAAATTATCAGCAGGATGTGAGCGTTTGGAAGCACTAAAAGGAAGTTACTGTTTTCTCTTGAGAGTTGTTGAAGTATTTTCTTTAAAGCAGTGTTTTAATGTCACTTTCTTATTCTTAACTAGCGGTAATTTGAAGAGATTATCTTTTGGCAGGGGGAGAGGGTGTCAGCAAATCCTGGACTTCTTTAGTCCTTTTCTATCTCAGTTAATTACAGACAGAAAGGGGCTGGAGAGGATTCACTTCTTCCAAAGTCAAAGCATGTTTCCACAGTGGCCTCCTTGGAGCAACCCAGCAGGAGATAAGTGTTCCCGAGCCTGAACTTTATTGTACTGAGAGCATGTAAAATATTTATTTACCAATTTTTTTCTTACCCTATTTCCCATTATTGTTCTGTCTCCCTCTGCTGTTCCCATTTTAGTTGGTAAGATGAATGTTTTGCTCTTTGTCTATCTCTGTGTGCGTACTGAGAAAAATAGGAGGGAGGGGTGTTGCTGTTTTTATGTGCTCATAAAACATGACCTTTAGACCAGATGGAAAAGATAGTTCAGGCTTTTTTCTATGTTCTGAGTTTTAGGGCTTGAAGGAAGGTGGTGCTTGAGAAAAAAGTGTTTATGCATGCAAATACACACATTTAAATTTTTTAAGGGATCTCAGAAGGCTTCGGCAAGAAGTCCCACTGAATTCTGGAAGGATTCAGTT
Source organism: Cariama cristata (assembly GCF_000690535.1). Lineage (NCBI taxonomy): Eukaryota > Metazoa > Chordata > Aves > Cariamiformes > Cariamidae > Cariama > Cariama cristata. The sequence continues at coordinate 21,554 of NW_009617864.1, forward strand.
CCCAATTTTGCTTAGTGTCTGTGGAAATTCCATCTGTAACTGTGGATTTGCCATTGGGTTAAAAAATTAAACCCACAAGAAAATCACCACAGAACAGAGGGAATTGATCCAGACTGTGGTCCTGGAGAGAATAACGGAGTAGTTTGCTGAAGCTGTTGCAGCAGAGAGAGGAAAAAGAGGCAGCGTGCATTCCTCGAATGCCCCTCCCGTACCTGCTACCGACTGTGTGAAGAAGGCTGGCCCCAATGTGGGAACACAGGCAAGAATCACTGCTCTGCTAATTCTTAAAAAAAATGTTACCTGTTGGTCAAGGCCAATTTTGCTAGCACCCAAATTGAACGAACAAATTTTTCATTAAGGTAAGCCAGTGTTGTAGATATAATGTCGCAATAAGTATAGCTCAGCTTTTCTTGTAAGGTAGAAACAGCAGGAAGAATGAAAGAAGTTGTTTCCAAAAGCACTTGAAGCTCCTTCTCTCCACACTCCTCCTCCTCCCTAATATGTTTTGTTTGCTTGTACATAGTCTGTATTCTGTGATTTCAGAAGACACAGTCTAGAAGCATTTTGCCATAAAGAATGTGTTTTCAGAGAGTTTCAGGGATTCCTGGCATTTGTCAGGGGGAAGTTCTTCAATAAATAAGTAGAACAGTAAAGATACTATTAACAAAATGTTCCTAAGGCAACCCCCTCTCCTATGTCACGTCCTAATTTCTAAATAAGCATGCCTTTTGTTGCCAGTCTTCATGCATGAATTCATGCAGAGTCATGTGTGCTGATGAGATGAACAGCAGTGACATTATATCTCGCGGCCACGCTGGTGATGCCTTGTGTGGTAGTTACTCATGTGGAACAGTGGGTTATGAAATCTCCCCATCCCTGCCCATGGGCTGGGAAAAGAAGGCGGCTGGAAGGAAGAGAAGAGATTTATGAATGCTGTGATGTGTCCAGGTTTTTGCTGTCACTTTAAGTGACTGCATTTTCTTAACACTGTTACTGGCATTAATAGCTGAACAAGCAGCAAGAAATAGCGCAAGAGGCTCTTACTTATATTCACTTGTGCTGTAAAATCATCATGTCTTCTTATTGCTTTGATAAACTGTTAAATTTGTGTTTCAATTGATGACCAATTTCACTTGAATAGTCCATGAGATTATTAGAATTCTCTGTCTTCAGTTCTCTTTTGTATAATTTCACTAACTCTGTAACAGATCTAGGTGATGTTTATTGAAAGTTCATTATATCTCTGTTCAGTGACTTACTCTTTTCACCTGACTAGAGTATCTTCATAGATACCTACTTCTGATTAATCTTTAGCTCTTACAGCTGTTTTTACACACTCTAATTATGACTGTGTCAGAACTGAGCTTGGAGAACTACCTGTAATATTGCCCTAACTTTCTCAACTTTCATCACCAATTCTTCTTTCTGTGTTTGCTGGTCAGCTGGATGAACAGTTTCATCGGTTTTTTCTATTCAACCAGATTTCCTTTTTCAAGCCTTCTCATTGCCTATTTCTCTTTTTGTATGCTTTAGAAATTGCATGTCTGGGTAAACTCCTGAAATGTAATCAGAAGTCTCTCAGAGGAATATGATGGACATGGTTCTTCTGACTCAGTACTATCTCAGAGAAAATTTAATCTCAGTAAGAAGTTTTTTAGAGCCTTTTCCTTTTGAGTTTTCCTGAAAACAAAGAAAATATTCAGGAGAAATTTTCTCCTACTTAAAATTGTGAAACAGTCATGTATGCATTCTCTCTGGTGCCAAAGGTGATCTGTTTAAACTCTGTTTCTTTTCTTCCCTTTTCAGCATTTTGCTGGATCCACTGTAACTTCCTTTAAAATCAGGTTACAGATGGAAATTCCAATAATCTCAAAATCTGTGTATCTCCCTGAATAATTTCCATCCATTACTGTCTCCCTTATTTTTATTCTGCATATAGTGAACAGTCTTCTATTTGTTGGTTGTTGGGGTTTTTTTGGCAATGGTGTTTTTTCTATGCTGAGATACTCTTAAGTGAAAAAAAGATACTTCAACATTTTACAACATCCAGAGTAACAAACATTAATTCTTAATTGTATAGTATGTGTCTTTGGAAGAAATCATTCCTGGCAGTTGCAATCAAGTTTTCATAACATGAACATATGCACAAGTGAAGTCTTCCTCATTATCAAAGGCATTTTTAAGGACACAGCATACTGCCTATGAACTACAATAGGCACATGCTCTGTTCAACAGAAAAATAGATTTCAGAATGAAGAAGGGAATAGGCTATGGTGATGAAAGCTGAAATAGTCAAAGCTTGTGAGTTATGTTTCAGACTATGATTTGCTGTGTGTCATTTGGGAAACCACTTACTTTCTCTGTTTATAGATGTAAAATGAACATTTTTCCTGAAATAGTCATATTTAAAAAAAAAAAGTTTAAGCTTTTATGTGATCAAATGAACAGATACAAGCAGTACTCTGCAGACGTAAAATTACCTAATGCTAGATTTGCAGAGCAAGTATTTCTCAGGGCTGGTTTAGGTTTTCCAAGATCTTTGTATTAAAAGGTGAGTAACATTATGGAACTGAATTTTCTGAGTTTTCAGCAGGGAATTTAATTGTAGCTATTCTCTTTATGAGGTTGACAGATTGTTCTTGTTTTTTCCCCAGAGTTCTTCCTGCCAGATTTCTAGCCTGGTGTTAGGCAAGATGAGCTAAAAGCAATTACTTTGCAAATCAAATGTCTTTAATGACAATTTAATCTATCTTTCTTCTACCAGTCACCAGCATTTCTAGGCCAGTAGCACCCTGACTGTACTGAATTTGAGTTACGCATCAGATAGTAGTTTCTAGCACTTCTGATATAAGACAGGCTGCAAGTTATTTCCTGGGGCATAACTTGTTAATGGCCTTAGCAAGTAGCCTATGTCATTAAAACTTTAATGAAATTATACGAAAGTGCCGAACAGAGCTCTACATTCTGTGTTCTGGCTCATCTCTTTTAAGTTTTTCTAAGGTGTCAGTCATTGTGCTATCTAATACATCAGTCAAAAAGCAAAACCAGTAATTTCAAGATGAATGTACAGTCTCGCTGTCCCAATTCCACTTGCTGCTTTTTCTGTTACAATGCTCAGCTGTTATGGACAGATGCTCAGGGTGGTTTCAAGAGGCTTACTGGGTGGTTGTTCCACAATGGGCAAGTTAACATACCAACAGAGCTGCATTTACCTGTGGGTGAACTAAGCAGGTTTTCAGGAGTATAATGGAAGAATCTGAACCCAGGCTGTCTGCTGCAGACATCTTTGGACTTGGACCTACCTTTGCCATAATGTTTATCACCATATAGGGATGAATCAAAGAAATGGCAGTGGATTTCTGTAGGATTTACCCCCCCCCCTCATTAGATCTCCCCAAATTATTGCTCTTTTAGAGAAACAGAGGTCCAGCCCCAGTCAGGGCAGGCTGGCTCCTTCGTGCTTCCTGGTCAAGACTATGAAGTTAGAATTTGACTAACTGCATCAGGATCACCTAAGAAAAGCCACTGAGGTCTGAACTGAGTGACAAAGTTAATAAGGAACATCTGAGAGAGGAAGACCTCCAGGGACTGTAGCACAGGAAGCAGAATTATTCCTGTAAAATTTCTGTCTGAGCTGCAGCTCAATTATCAAATTCAGTTGAATATTTCATGTGTTTGTCCTGATGTGTTTTATGGACTTACATTATATGGAGCATTTCATCCAAAGATCCAACAACTTTTGTCAATGCCCGCAACATTCCCAGTATTGATGGGATCATTGTACTGACATGTGTCTTTGTGTTAAATTGTCAATTAAAAATACAGACCCACCTTTTAATAACACAATTGAATGAATACAAATAACTTGCACAAATGCCTTTACAAAACTCACCATGGTTTTGGCAGCTGAATAAGAATTGCAGGCAGATACCATGATGGAATAACTTTTGAGAGCATAGTAAGATTATCTTGCAGGGAAATATACCACACTAAAAGCCACGGGATCTAAGAAATTAAATAATGATTTCTTGCAGGATCAAGAGCAGTTTGCATGGGATAGCAATAAGTTCAACACAGCTTTTGATCAGGCAGGATGAATAAGTGCTGCTAACATATATAATTATTGATGAATAATTGTAGAGTTTAAAGCAAGTGCTGTGTTTTCCATTGAAACTGAAAGTAAGAACAAATATTTCTAATATATCTAGTGCTCCTTACAGGATAGTACCCCGACTGTGATTGGTAGCATTTGCTTATGGAGAGCACAAGAACTATATATGCATAAAAATCATCCTTTTGCAGTGTGTCCTGATCCTGATTTGCTCCAACATCTACTGTCAGTCAAAGATTTCAGGAATTCCTTTATCTGGAACGATCTGAAATATATCTTTGTACTGTTATACACCATTTGATAAGTCCAGGTCAAATACAAGCTTTTAAACTATTGGGATTTATCTCTACGTGACTGAAAAGAGTGACACAGTGGAGTCATCTTGTCATTAAGGAGTAGAACCAATTCTCAGGAGATCTGGTTCCACTGTGGACTTGTCAGACCAAGATTACAAAACTCAGCCTGTCTGTGCCTTTCATCCTTAGTAAAATGAGGATAAAGATATCTTTGATACTTGTCTTGCTTATTTTGGGATGTACCACACTTAGCAATGTGATTTTCATTGGAGGCTGTAATATTACTGTTGTAGAAACAAAAAGTAGTTGAAAATCCAATCATGATACAGTACTAGATTTTCTCCCCTCTCTCTCCCTCCAGATTTTTAGAGTGGGATATACAGACCCTTTCACTGCTGCAGGTCTTCCATGATAATCAAGGGAGTCCTGGAGAGATGGAGACCTTTGCCATGGTATTTGACAAAGATCGTGGCACGCTTATCACTGGTATGTTATTGCAGTTGATGTGTGAAAGCATGCCCCTTCTAGAATGTGATTTCCTTTATGATTACATACAACTGAAGTTGAGTATGGGAATAAGGTATATGAGATGTACAGAATACTAGCAGGTAAGGGTATTTGCACACTAAGAATGCTTTAAAGTGGGTCTTGTTATATATGGTGCTAATTTCAATATAGAAATATGAATGAAAATATGCAGTGTGGGAATTAACAGCAGGAACCAGAGGAAAGGCTTCTCTGAGGGTGAGGTTTTCTTCCTTAGAAAAATTAAACTATAGATGTTCTGTAGCCTTGTCATGTCTTGAAAGCTACTAAGCTGCTGATCTTCCCCTAACTATTCCTCTAGCACTGTCCTCCCATTTGGAGATCAAAGCAGCAACGTATAGTCTCTGTGGAGCCCTCACAAATGTATTCAAACTCCTTATTTAACTCAGTAGCTACAGAGAGTCCCACAATCTGTGGTGTCAACAGATGCACTGTCCAATCGATCAGGAATAAAATATTGTGGGAATTCATCCTGAGGTTTCTGGGCTGTTTCCTGACTCCATAGCAGGGAGCCTGGAACCTCTGAGGGACCAGAGCTTTGCAGGTATCATTAAGGATGTTAGCCTTCTATATCTAAGGCAGAGATTCTGGAAATAGGCAGGGTTTGTCTGCCCCAGAGTTGTAGTCACTGAAAAAAAAAAAAATCAGCTTTGAACCTGTTCTGGGGCTATAGAGGCCTAAGACATACCAGGCAAATAAGATCATTGTCTTTGGAGACAGCTTTTTCTGTCCTTAGATTAGGAACAAGGCACAAAGCTTGCAAAGCCTGTCAAATCTGAGAAGATTAATGTGAAACACTTTGTTTTCAGTGGCCTGGTAGTTTCTGCTGATCTTTGTGCCAAAAACTTGTTTTAGAAGACTAAATATATACATTGGACTGGAGTCCACAAATTGTTATATGTATTTAGGCATTTGGTAAGCACTGCAAAGCTTAAGAAACTTTAGCTTCTAAGGTCTTATTTTAAAAATGCCAAGAATATTAATCAGTCTAGTTTTTAAAGTTTCTTGATCACTAAAGGATACAGATATGATTTTCAGTTCAAATTTAAATTGATGAGATTTTCAAGGCTTAGTAATGTAGGGATTTTACATGGATAAATCCTTCACAAAATGAGGTAACTTTGCCCTTATAAACGATGATTGAAACAGTGTCTAAATAACTGTAAAAATCTTGTCCTGTTAATGATTCAATTAAAAGGCTAAGTGAATGTCTCCTTGCCCCTGAAGAAGGCAAGAGACTGAGGCTTTATGTGGCCAAATTAATTCTCATTGCTATGTACCTGGCTTTACAGAGGAGATTTTCGGTTATTAGTTCACTAACATCCATAAATCACGGCTCACCTTCATGCTTCATTTGAATATTGCCATAGCTTTCCTTCTGTGCCTTTTCCCAAGCTGCTGGCCTCTGCCTGGACTTGGGCCAAGTATTAAGCAGTTTTGTCCTTTGCTGCATACTCATTGCTGACTGCTGCTCCTCTGCTGGCAGAACTGTACTGATACTGGAACTGCAATAGGAGGCTGCAGGGATAGTCTGGCTTCTGCGCCTGCCTTGTAGAAAACTTGTCCTTTCTTTTGTCTTGTCGTCCCCATCTGCCTTTCTGTCTTTGCAACTCATTTGATCTGAGAGCACTGGAAGGTGTCTGGAAAACACTATTCGGACCTCAAGGGCTGTATAAAGGAAGGTACTGGAAAGACATCATCATTGCCTGCAGATAGAATTGTTTTATGTCTAAGAAAGCATATACCAAAATTTATTTTAGTGATATATCTGCCAATTAGAATTTTATTTATTTGAGTTCATTCCATTCCATGCCAACCCCCTCTGGAACTGGGGGATTTATGGCTCCTAATGATTTGGAGTCAGAGTATCAATCCCATCGAAGGTGGGCAGGTGACTGTTTAAGGCAGGTGAATACTTAGCCATTGTTTAACTGGTGCTTTGTGGGGAGCAGGTGTGAATGTTTTCTGGTTTACAGAACAGATATTCTCAAGACACAGACAATGTTCCTTACCCCCTTCAGAAGAACTCAAATGAACCCTATGGTTTACATAAAATCTTTTTGTATCTAGGGAAAGTAGGTATAAAGAATCTATATACAAATCTATATACACAAAATCTATCTATTCTCACTCTTCTCACCGTGTGCAGGTTCAGGATATTTATCCCCTAACTCGTACAATACAAGATAGGAGACAGGTGCCACAGACACATGAGAAAAGCATCAATGTTCAGGTTTACAACAGGGCTTTTCACCAGATTCTCACTATTTGCTCTGAGTCAATACTGAATGAAAAAAAAATCTCAGCTTTTTTTTTATTACAAATAAGTTACTGGGCAATTAGATAAGTGAATACTGTTTATTATTCAAAGTGTTGGTTTTGTGGCTATTTTTGTACTCAGATTCTCCAGGGAAGTGGTAGCCATGATAAGTAAACTATTTGGGTTCAGCATTACTTTTCTCAGGTAACTACTTCCCTGACCTGCACTGACGTAGTCGCACTACAAGCACTAGGCAGATTGAGCAAGGCTTTGGAGGTACTGGATTTAGTTGTAATTTTATTTCCTTTGGTGAACATTTCACCTGTTCCTGCAATGGATTCTTGGAAGTGTAGCAATAGTAGTGAAAATTCATTGGCCATTTAGTAGTGACAAAGGAGAATTTTAACTGCCGTGATGTCAAACTGTACATCAAATCAACAATTTGTGCAAGCAAAATAACACATTATTCTTCAATTCAGAAGGCATATCTGATAAGCTTCTCTTTAAAGTTTAGGAAGTGCTTGACTCCCAGTCAGCTTAGTAGAATATAAATGTGTACTTTAGACATACTATGGATTGGTATAAAACATGAAAAAAGTCACTTTGTAAAAACAGAGCTGTATAAAAGATGCTACTTTCAGATAAAAAGATTCCTTCACTAAAATTGAAAAGTTTCACTGGCATATACAGTATGCCTAAACTATAAAACCTGATTTTTTATCCTCCTGTTTTGCTTCTTATTCTTTTGACTGATATGCTTCCATTTGACTAGCAGTTCTGGAGCCAATTTGCTGGTCTTCTGTAGATCATTTTCTCATTCAAATAATTTACTACGACACATTGTTCTGAGCCTTAAGGATTTCAAGTCACAAACTGAGGGAGAAATGTTGAATATAATAGCCAGTTAACAAGAAAAATAAAGTGATGGAGATCGCTTTTATCACTTTTTATCACAGCTCTATGTTGAAACATTAATGAAAAGATTAAACTTGCCTATTAACTTTACCATTTGTTTTTGAACCACTAAAAAATAGTTGCCATGCAAGTGTAGAAAACCCACAGATGAATAGAATGAATCATTACTGGTGTAATTAACAGTGTGACAATGGCCATCAGAGGTGCTGAGGACTTGCAGTTTTCATCAGCTGTTGGTGGGGTTAGATGGCAAGATTTGTAGGGAGAGGTAGCATCTTTTATTAGGCCAGCTGGTGATGCATGCCGTTCCTGTGGAGAAAAGCTTGTTTGTGTAAAGGTTTGTTCATTTTATACACTTGGTAAAGATGTTAATTCTCACTGTAAACCTTGCCTTCCTTAGACCATGATGGCTACAACACCATTACAATTACAAGATAGCTTTGGGCACTTGGTGCTCCAGAAATTCAGATCCAGACAGTGCACGTGACATGACTGGCTACTTCGTGTATCTGAGCAATCCCACTGCAGCGACCAAACTTTGTATTCGTACTTAGTTACAAGGCATTGCTTAAATTCCCAAAAGGATTAGATAATGATCAGATATAGTTGTTCCTATATTTTTGGACCAAATGTTTATGAAAAGCCTCATTTGGATATTCAGCATAGAAATCATAGTTCAAGCTATTACTTCTAGTTAGATTTCTTTGCTTTTGCACTGTAAAAACTCATTATATGTAACAACAGCCTCTCCGACTTAACAAAGGTCTTTCTCATAGCACACTAAATAGAGTCTCCCCTTGCCAGAATGGCTTTCCTGGGAAGAGGGATGTTTTCAGGGTAATTGCACCAGTATTTCAATAAAAGAATATGGTAGTGTGCTATTGTAACAGAGAACCTATTTCACAGGATGTCAAAATTTGCTCTTGGAAGTATTTGTTTTTCTCCAATTACACTAGAATGCATTGTGTAACGAGTTTTAGAGGATGTAGTACAAATAATTACTGTCTTATTTTTTCGGTCTGGGACCTAGAAACAGGATATCAGATTGAAGATGCGTGTGGGCTGAATACTGAAGTGACCTGTGCAGCCATTGAAATAAATGTTTTTTATCTTGCTACTGGGGCATGTGATGGTAAAGCAGTTAAATAATTACTGCATTTTTATTACATTTATTTAAAATAACATATTACATGAGCAGACAGAACTCTTTGCCTTGACTGTCTCAGTGACAGAAGGCGGCATTTTGGCTTTCTTCCAAGGTGGAAGGAAGTATGCATAGGAAGCAATGCACAGCTGTTGGTCTGGGGAAGAGGGCTGGGGATTGTGTCTTGGTTGGGTTTTATTTGACAGGTGATTCATAGAAAGGTGATTTTTGGCTGCTTGGGCTCTGGTACTTTACTAGCCTATTGCTCTCTGTCTTGAAAGCTCTTGCTCTGAAAAAATGTTTCCTCATAGGGCTTAAAACCTAGAGCTGTAACTAAACAGCTGCAGATAGAGAATGGTAGTTTTAAAATTTTATAGTATCTAAGCTCAGTTTTATAGTATCTAAGCTCAATTTATAGTGTCTGCAGGCACTGAACACTAGAATAGATATATCTACATGTTTGCTGAATTTTTCATATGTGTTATTTAGGGTGCCTAAGTTTTAGACAGTGCGAGACGATCTCTCCAATACACAAGTGCTACCCTGCAGCAAACTTTAATAACTTTGTAATCTGTTAACATGACTGAATAATTCTCTCATTCAAATGTCCAAGAATACACACCTGAAGTATTAAAACATATGAAATATATGAAAGCTGCCTCACACAAAGTGAGATGGCCTTTTCCACACAGCATACTGGCTAATGTTTCTTGTTTGTACCCGAGAGCCGAGTCTGCACCCTTTATGGATCTTAAGATCAAGACAGAAGGTGAATGCTATCAAGTCTTACAACAGTGAAGTCATGTAATAACTGCTTCGCTTTAGATAATGCTGTAGCTCCTTCTCCCCACTAGCTCTGGGACAAATCCAGCAACCAGGTCTCTCTGCTCCTTGCTGTAGCTCAGAACCTGAAGTCCTCTGCCTGACAACACCCAGTCTGCTTGCTCTCTGGTAACATTAGTCCAGAAACAGAAGTAAGATAGGCAGTGGTCTTTTATCCTGGGCTGCAGCGTAAAACAAACATGGAAAAAAGAGGGGAAAATCGTGGGGCTAGTGGTGAAGATGTTTTCTGGCCAGTTTTGTGACCCTAAGGGTGATTTCCTAAGAAACACACACACTGTTACAGCTTTTGAAAGACCAGTGACCTAGCTCTGAATCTTCAATTGGATTTTCTTTCTTTTTAATTCTCCTTTCCCTGTTTGGTCCAGTTCAAGTTTCTGACTTTGAAGCACAGGTTATTGCTGAAAGTTCATTCCCTTTTGTATATCTTTCTCATCTGTGTGTAGGAACAGTGAAAATTTGGGAGTTTGAAAGTGGACAGGAAGTTAAAGCCTTGCCTTTGTCCCAGCACAGCAAAGATGAGTGGTGTCTGCTAAAGACAGTTTATCCGAACGCTAATGAAAGTCAACATGCACTTCTTGTTTTGCAGTAGAGTGGGAAGCTGAAAATCATTCAGATTTTTCAAATATGCTTTTTTCCTAATTTCATTTGGTAGCTCCTAATTTTTGAGGTGAAATAGGACTTTTTCATTAATTAATAGATAAACTTCTAGAAACTGTCAAGGAACAATCCACTTTCTGCATGTCATCAAATTGCCTTTCTGTCTAAGTGTTCATTAGTCCATTGCTGGTTTTCAGCATTCTGATCATGTCTTTCCTTACATTTACTTTTCTGTTTGTGATTGAGGTTTCAGTAGTTACAGATCCTTTAAGGTAAAAGTTTTAAAATATTGCTGTTGTTATTATAGACAATGTTTACCCTGTTTAAAGAGTTCCTGGTTCGCCAGCAGCTGAGACTAACCAGAACTATTCCTGCAAATCCTCTTTATGTATTTAGCCCCGCTGCACTGGTCAGAGCCCTGCTTTTGAGCAGCACCTCAGGCCTAAGACCATGTTCTCCTGAGGCAGCAGTACCTTTTCCTCCTTCACCACTGCCTTTCAGCCTTAGTGGTCTCCTCGGGCAGTGGAAGACACAGCATCACCTTCTTTGGTTCTGGATACTTGTCCTTTGTAGAGATCACTGTCCCAGTTCAGCAGCTGAGCCCTCAGACTCAGATATTGCTGACCCATCCCAGTCATTTGTATGCCATAGAGGCTCCATTTAATATTTCCTATAAGAAGCTCCCATGACTCCCAAACCTCAGAGACCTCAGGCCTATACACTTAGGTCACTTTGAAGCTCTTCAGCTGTAGCCTAATATCCCTCTTGGTGTATTTTCCCTCTATGGAGAGTAGGTGACCATGGTATTATCCTGCAAAAAACCCCCTCAATATTGCAGAAGATTTTGGCTAAAGAATTTTATTTTTTTGTCTAAAATTACTAGATTAAGACAGCAGCTGCTTAAGAACTGATACAAAGAAACAAGACAGTAATAAATCAGATTGACTTGCTTGGTTTGATTTTGAGAGTCTACTCTCTGTTCCCGTCACCTAAAATTAACGGGATGCATTTGGGGCTCACAATAATTATAGTTTCATTTCTCAGACAAACCATGTTTCTGTAGAATTTTCTTCCTCAGATTGGAATGTTCTACTTGGGACAAAATTCTCCTTGCAAAACTTTAAATCCACTATATGCGAGGGAACAAAGGTTGTGGGGAGAAGTAATAAGTTTTACTAGACAGAAGATAACATTTAGGGGAAAAAAACATACAAGGTCTCATCTTGGTAAACAATTTATTACTTTTGAGTGTCCTGCTAATAAAAAGCTGTTTAATACAGGGTTTGCTTTTAATATTCAGATTTTTCTGAAATACTATATCACACCAATTGCCCCCTAGTTATTACTGAAATTGTTAAATCATTCATTCAAAGTAAATGTATCCCTTGACAAACAGGTTGGTGAGAAGTTGAATCTCTTCCAAGTCTTTATGAATCCAAGTACATTAATACTGTTTTGCATAATTGCAGAACTACTTTTTTATACAAATGTTTCAGTGATAATGAGAAATACAGGTTGTTATTAGCAGCTTTTTAAGAGGCTCTGAATATAGTAGTTAGCAAGGTAAACTTGAGTAGCACCGCAAAACCAGTTCATCCTTTGCAGGAATCTACTATAGATCTCTCAATTTTTAGTCCTTCACGCAAGGTATTTCTTATTTGATACACTTAATATCATAAGATTTACTAAAATCTTAATCATTGCTTCATTTTGGAGTTCAAGACATCTATGAAAACAGTAGAAAACCTAATGAGCTGATTTCAGTAACACTTCCCAAAATGGACAGAAATATCAAAGTTAAAGCAGAAAATAGATACTGAAGTCAATTTGTTATAGTCAGAAAAACTATCAAGGTAACTCCCAGTAGCCTCTAGGCACAATGAGGAGGAATCATTGACTCGGGGCCATGGCTAAACTGTGGCTTCTTCTCATGCAATTGGATCAACCACCAGTTTTGCTGGTATAGTAGCTATCAACTGGAGACTAGCAACATTAATAAAATGAGCAACTATAACTGAAGAGACAACTTATTTAAGGGGGTAGTTAGACTGAATAAAATCAAAAGCTCTGAATTCCACAATTGGACATCTTCTAATATAATAGTGGGTAATTTAAAGTGAACTGGGATATCTCTGACTGGCAGTTCAATTTGCAGCATAGGCATATGCTAGGAGATACCTGTAATAGTTTTTGTAGTTTGGCACAGAAAACAAGCTTTTGACACACACTTGCTGATAATTTTCTTATGAATAGAGAAATCCTTTCCTTCCTCTTTCATTAAGTCAGTTATTTTAACAGGGTAACTCAGTTCAAACATATTTATATGTGACATGGGTGCTTCTGAGGCAGTGTCGTTTCCACGAAGGAATCCAGTTGTGTCTCTGTCACTGAAGCCTGATGCCTTACAAACACATGATTTTTTTTCCCAGTATTTGGCTGCTGTCTGACACCACTTCTCTGAGGAATGATACAGAGATGAGAAACACTTCAAAGTTCTTCATCGTTTACAGAAGATTAGAAAGTAAATTGTTTGCTGTGCCATCAAGGATTTCATGTTTTAGCAACAGGATTAAGAATGAAATAAGTGTTACAAACTTTTCAGTACATTGAAGGTTTAAAATAAATCATGTAAGGAAGTGATTGTTTCTAAGGGCTATATCTGCCTAATAATCCATTGCATGGTTGTCACCTGATTAAGCAGCTGCTCTGAACATACACCTCACATTCCTGTACAAAATAGTAAGTTGAGGTTCTTGTATTAAGTCTTCTAGAAATGAAATGCCATTCATTACTATAACTAGACTGACCTTCAGTAATAGTGACACATGAAGATCAAGCTGGGTGTTAAAGTGATTTCATTTTCTCTTCTTATTGCTTTGGTAAAATAAGATGTCAAATTTATGTTTCAGTTGTTGACCAATTTAACTTGAATAGTCCAAGAGGTTTAAGTTTTGTTTTGTATAATTTCGCTAACTCTGTAACAGATCTGGATAATGTTTATGGCAAAGTCATTATATCTCTGTTCAGTGACTTATTCCTTCCTAATCGGGTTAACCCAATTATCTCCATAGATACCTGCTTCTGATTCATCTTCAGTTCATACAGCTGTTTTTACATGCTCTAATTGCAACTGTGCTATAGATAGCAGATCAGATTGGCAGATGGAGGCCCCATCCTTTGCAGCAGGGAGTCTCCCAGCACTATCACTCCCTGCTTCCTTCTGGTGCTTCTGTGTAGCTCAAATGCAATAGTGTTAGAACAGCATTCAATATGCAGTTATAGACACTGTCAATTTAGGCATCTCGTTAAATTAAAAGTTAAAATGTTTCACACTCTAGTGTCTACATTGCTCCTACTCTATTTTTTTTTTAATGTTCTTTGTAGAATTTTGTACCTTCTGTGGAAATCAAGTGTTTTGATGTTTTAAAAGCAGAAGGATGCAGTTTGATAGCTACAGGAAGTGCAAATGGTGCAATAGTTTTGTGGGATTTTGAATGTGCCTCTGTAAGTATTGCTTTCATGGAGGCATTTTGATCTCTAGTATTTCATACAAACTTTCAAATGGCATACTGGAAATTCTAAGATATCCAACTGTAAAGGGTGATGGACAAACAGGAGTTAAAGTAGCAATTTATGTGGGCCCCCCTCCTTCCCACTTCCAATTACTTTGCTAGCTAGTCCAGACATTGTGGGTAGGAGAAGTGATCAAGGGAGAGTCATTTGGGGGAGGCATGACATAATTAAGAATAGTGTTTTAACATAATTCAGCACTGCCACTGAAGGAAACTCTATGTAAATCACTCTGTCATTGACTAGAGGCTGCTACTGAGCTATAGAAACATCCTTATTCAGGAAGTTTTGTATTTGGGAGGATATCTGGAAATAATGTTACTTGAGATGACAATGGCAGATGTTGTACATTACCAGTATCAATATCACTGTCTGTACCTAGAAGACTAAAAGTCACGTTCAGCAAGGAGAAATCTGAATTGATTTTGGAGGTTTGGGAATAAAAATCTTTCACAGAAAGTGACAAAAAGTAAGCATACAATGGTCCCAGATATTCTCATGTGGATTAAGCTGCTACATCAGGAAACTAAACGATGACAACATGTCTGGTTAGACTGAGTGGAGCAGCACAGCAGTATTTCTGTTTTGGTGATGGAATACGTGCCTTTTAAGACCATACAAAGTCAATACTTAACTATCCTACCCAATAGTTTCACAGCATCCTTCATGTGTAAAACTGGCATGTTTCTGAGAAAGTGAGCTGAGTTTTTCTGTACAATGGGAAATAATCAAAACTTAACTGCAGTTCTGCTTCTGGCTCTGTTCCTTTGCTTTTGCCTTCCCATATATGAGTGAGCCAATTCATGTGGATGCATGGAAGATAGGAAAGTCAATGCTTTATAAGTATTTTACTCAGGGTTCACATGACTGATTTGAATGCCAGAAACAAGGTACTTTTCTAACATTAACGTAGCTAGTTAACTTCAACATAAGTTACTTTACTTTTCTCTTAAATACTAATTCTCAGGAAAATATTTGGCTGAATGAAATGTTCATCATTCCATCAGGTTCCTGTTTTTCCTGCCACAGGCACGTTCTGTACCTACTCTTCACTAACATTAATCCATCATAACCAACTAGCTGATTCTGAAAACCTGTGTCTAAACTTTTAGTTGATGTGCATTCTGGGAAATGAAATGTTTAATTTTTTTAGATTACAAATGACATCTGCAACTTTTTCTGGGAACAATACACAACCTATCTGACACATCCTGTACAAACATTTTTATTTTCAGGTGTAAAATTAATGAAGCCAGCCAGACTTCAGTTAGTTCTTCAAGCATCTGGAGTCAATGCTGTTATTCCTTGTACACAGTGCTTTCTCTTCCAAGTAACTATATGCATTTTATTTTCCCTCAAGACAGGCGTAGTTATTTGGAATTTTGTTGTAGTAAACTGATGTAATGTTTGTCCAAGATAGCTGATTTAAATTGAGATTTTCTTTGTATTTAATCAATTCCAAACAGTTAATTATCTTTCCCATCCTTAAACTTTTGTAATGCTTATCAATCCATATTATATGTTCTTTTTTTTACCACTCCACTAGGCTATCCTTTTGTCCTCTAAATGACCTCATTAGTCTAAATTCTGTTGAAGAATTCAACAGAAGTCAGCTTTTGTCAGGTATCAGTTTTCTTGTGTACTGTACGTTCTTTGATTCTTATGTCTGTGAGATAACTCTGTGTGGCACCAGGCCTTTTCTTTATTTTAAACCTGATACAATCCTCATGCTATTAGATACTCTTGGCAAAAAAAGAGAGAGGCAAACTCATTGAAGTGAGCCTCAAGTTTAATCTTAAAACAAACTAGAGGCTGGCATAGGTTGATAGTGTTGGATGGAGAACAGAATTTTAGCCAAATACTGAGATTTTGAGAGAAAGGTATTGCACTTGTACATAGCTTCAGAAGTGCTTGTCTTCCAATGGATATGCAAAGGCAATGGTAGCCAAAAAGACTCAGTATGGTTTAAATACTTACGTGGCTTTAATGTCTTCAGCAATTAGGTTTGCTCTCCTGAATCATAAGGATGGTTTATGGTCTTATGTGCTTTAAAACTGTCAAGTATCTTGTGCTTTTGCTACACCCCTACATGTACCAGTGCCACTTAATTGAACATAAATTTGCTTTTTGACATTGTAGCTTAGTGATTAGTTTAAGAAATCCTAGCTAAATTAAAAATGCGGTGATTACAATTCACAAATATAATTTTTTATAAATCAAGAAAAGTTCTGATTATGCTTAAGCAGGAAGGTCCTACAATGACTTTGAATCATATAGGCTTAGGATGTTTTGTATGTATTGGGAAAGTACCTGGATGAATTTGAATGTGATCTTATACAACCACACAGAATGTTCAAGAATGCTAGCAAGTTTGTAAAATCAAACACTGAAAAATTACAAAGTCATGGCTGCCTCTCCAAATTTAAGTGGGCTATCCCAGCTGCATACTTTCTATATGGGTTTTACATTATCCCACTTATTCAGATACTCCTGTCAGAAACAGAGCAGCTGTGACATTGGTGTAAGTTATATGGCAAGAACCTCTCATTAGCACAGTCAGAACTTTTCTTGACTCAAACACAAACATTGATGACCACATCCAAATTTTTTTCCTGAGTTTCTTCTACAGAATCCCATTTCTGAGAATTTTCTTAACAGATTGAAACGAAGTTTCTATAATAACTTGAAAAGTACTTGCAGAGCAAAGCACTGTGTGAAATGGAAGGGAACAAGCCATTGGCATGCACTGAATTTTTCTCCTTCACTTCTTGAAGGAAAATTAAAAATTAACACAAAATTATCACACCAGTGTTAATTTTGATTTACTATAGATTTAATTTGCTCGAAACTGCTGACAGGAGAGGTTGGCTGTGTAATATGCAAATATTGCCTAGTTACTTGGATGAATTTCTAAAACACCAACAACTCTTAGTCTAATCAATTCAGGCACTGTTTTATTATGCTTTATTACACTGGATGATGTTGATTTCCAGATAGCAAACAGTATCTTCAAGAATGTCAGTGATCTCCAGTAATTTCTTTCACACAGGAAAATTATTTCCCTGTCCTCTACTACTGCTACTGTGAGGAGTGATAGTGCCATTTCAGAGCACAAGAGCAGTTCTTTGAACCTGCATAAGGTAGGTGTAGTGGCTTCATGGATTTGGTAGCATTCAAAACAAATTTCTGTTTTCATTTTGGTTTTGGTTTTAAAACCCTGTAGCTTACTAAAACCCCTCCATAAAGCCATGCACAAAACTAAATATCAGGAATTACAGAGAAGTGAACTCTGTTCACCTAAGCTGAATGAGGTGGGGTACTAAGAATACGTTCTGTCAGGCACCTGGCTCTGTGATACATGGAATAGCTGATTATTAAAGTGTTTGTCAGATGCTTATCACTAGCAATTCTGACTTTCAAATGGGGGTGTAGAAGAACTCAAAGGGGAAGGAAAACAGACGAATCATGAAGTACTTGAATAAAAGTGGAACCACATCGCAGCCATGCTTGCTTGGATACATTCTTTCAAATCACAGTATGATAATTTTTTTTCAATTTACCATCATGATGCCAGTGTCTCGATCTGTGTATTTTTGTTCAGGATAGCATTGTGATTTTTGTGACACTTTTTGTCCTTTTATGCCAGGAGAATATGCCATATCTACAGAGGAACAAATAGCAAGTACGCAAAAAGTGGAAAATCCTGCTACCTCTCAGATTCTTTCCATCAGAGCATGGCACTTTCATAGATTCCTAAGTAGACACAGGCCTAACTGTTATCCACAAGCTAAAGTATACATGATCTTATGCTATGTAGTCATTAAAATAACAAAACGGACAGTCATTTGCAGCTCTTAAAAAGATCCCCAAAAGCCCAACACATCAAACCTTACAGATCAATAGGCAGGATGAGATTGAAGTGGCTTGTCCTCTTCTAAGATACTTCAAACACTCCTGGCTGCATAGTTTTTCCTGCCTTATTTGACTTGGCAAATTTTGAGGCCAGCATACTGATTACTGTCAGCCTTGGGGATTCTCAGAAGCCTATATAGTAAGTCACAAATGAAGGACTGTGACATTTCTCGTACTGAAGATGCAGATGTGAGTCAATGTTATTGCTATTTATGCACTTTGTTTGTCTTTGCTCAAGACAGTAACAAGACTATATGCACGTTCTAAATTAAACTCTCTAAGTAAGAGATCTAGGTTACGTTCACATGACTGTAAGTGACCAAGTTTGCTTGTCCTAAGAAATTGACACTCATCCAAATTTACCTTTAGCATGCTCCTAAATTCCAATTCATTTCACTTATGATTTGTTCATCCGCGATTTTGATTAGCTTCAGATGAAATGTTTCTTGTTTTCATTCAGTGCTGTCCCAGATCGAATGGAAATTAGAGGAATAGTTGAATCTGTCAATTAAAAAAAATGAAGTCAAGAAGTTAATACTCCCCTAACAACAGGTATGGAAAGATGTTTTTCATTCTCTTTGTTGTTGATCCATGACTTCTGCCCAGATTACCACAGAAACTGAGTTTGGCAGTTTCTCTGGCAAACTGTGTTTAGAATAATTGGAATACCATTGGTATGTGGATGACGGACCTCAACATCTTCTGCTCCGTCCTGATCTGCAGTTATTTCCCAAAAGCCAGGTCAGGATGCACGATATGCAAGGGCTTAATTGCTGTTTTTTCTAAATAGGCATGATGCTGAAAACTTGCAGATTTTGAGAATGTCAACTATGCACACTTCTCTTCCACAATATTCAAGCAATGAATTATTGAAATGGTATAGCAAGAGCCAACTTGAGTCAAGTATGAGTGGCCTAACGGACAAAATCTTCAAAAACAGATGAAATTTTAGAAGGAAAAATCTTCCCTATAGTATATATACTTAAAACAACAGAAACAAGAGAGAGCCAAGTGCTTAAGAGTTAAAGCTGTGCAAATGGAGTTGGTGAATTTGCAAGAAGCAAATCCTCTCAGTTTTTCTGAATCCTTTAGACATCCTCTGCTGGAAAGCAGACTTTCCCAATAACAAGAAATTTGATCATCTGAAATGTGAATTTAAGCTGAATTTATTTTGCAAAGAAAACAAGTCCTGAAACCAGAATATCCCTAAGCCTTGTAGCTGCCCAATGAAGTAGACGGTCACGGTCCTGCATCCACTGAATGTCCATTTCACTAAGGACCTTCATGGGACCCCTCAGCATCTCCAGCTCTGGGGAAATCACAGCAGGAACTCAAAAAAGTTCTCTGTGACCACCACCTTGCATTTAGCAAAAACTTTTGAACTGGAGAAGTATAGAAATCTATGATTCTGGAATTGTTAACTGTCATTTAGTTATTAAACTACATTTCATTGCTGAATTTATAGTAATCTCTAGAAGCCTCACGCAGAAGCTGCAGAACTGCCTCTCAGCTGTCCTGATGACCACTATCTTGCGCTCCTCCTCCACTCTCACTGATACTTCCAGCTTCTGTAAAATCTGTTGCTGTGCTCTAAATAAGGTTCCCCCGCATCATGGAGCAATAGTTCCGGCTAGTTTAGATAAGATCATGAAGATTGTTCTAATTCTTTTCAGTTGTCTTTTATCCATATCTGTAATGTTTTCAGAGTAATGGCATCCTGATGATGGAGTTCATTTTTAAATGTACTTTTTTGCTAGTGTTATGTACTTTCTGTGCATTCAAAAGCAGTACTAAAAATTGTTGAGAAAATGTATGATCATTTGTGTTCCAAAGCAGAAGAAACAACTAGGTCTAAGAATATCCAGTACTTGAAGACGAATGTACAGTTATCCAAAGCTGTAGCAGGACACTTACCAATACTGGCTTCTGCTCATGAAAATGGCTGTATCTACCTATGGAGTATTCAGGTAGCTATCCGAATGTCTTTGAGATGGGACTGGACCATTGAGAAGATAATTCTACTAATTTTTGGAAACATGCTTTTTAACTAGCAATTGCAGCAGCAGACACTTTATTGCATTTTTTGGTTAACAGTTTCTTTCACGGACACAAATTAGTAACAGGGAGTAATGGCAAGTGGAAATGAAGAAACATGATTTGAAATAATTGTAACAAAACCTGACTGTAAAGTTATGTGACAGTCTAGAAGTTGATTTTTCACTCACTGACGCGGAATTCACGGACTCTTCGCA
>NW_009617865.1:0-19387 GCF_000690535.1 Cariama cristata
ATATAAAATTGTCACTGATATATTAGGGATATCGAGAACTTAAGGGTAAACATACTTTGAAATATGTATGGGCTTATGCTTACAACATACACATTCAAGAAAAAGAAATTAACCTTTCGAGAGAAAATAACCTTAAAATTAATATTTCTAATAGACTACATATACACATATAAAATACTACACCTTCATTTTTTTTATTGTAAAGATAAACTCCTGCATTTTGAACTTACCCACAGATAGGTGTACTTTCATCTGATCCAATTCTTCTTCAAGATTCAGTCTACAAAAGAGGAAATAAAAAGGCAAGAACCACAGGACAATTACATAGACATCACTAAAACCATTGAAAAAATTAAACCAAAACCATATCAATATATTATTGGGGAAAAAGGTGTCAACACCCAGGAACTAGTTCTAGTTTGATGACATTTAGCATACTTCAAATATAAGGAGTCATTTGTATAACAGCTCATTAAAATTTATAAATCTGAATTTACAAAATTCAGATATAATGTTGATTGTAACACACACTAAGAAGTTTCAGCTGGTTCTGTTTAGGTAAGAAAATGCCTGAGGTGAAAAGGAGACTGGTAGGAGGTGGAATCCTGTTAAGAAGGGAGTAAGTATTCAGTCGCAGGGGAAACCACTAGCCAACCTTGTGCAGATACATCTTACCATTCCTCTTTTTCCAGTGACTATGGGAGAAACTTTTAAACAAAATCTCTCATTCCCTTTTCCAGCCTTGATCTACTACTACATTACTACTATAGTTTATTCTGTAATATCAGCCAGCTAAGGTCTGTACAAAAAAATACCTGAATTACTGTTTTTTATTTTATTAAAATTACGTAGAAATAAAATTGCCAGGTTACCAATGCTAAAGTTTCAAAGTCAAATTGGGAAATGCTAGAATGAAAGACATTAATTTAAATGGTTCATTTATACTTGTGTTTTCTGACATGATCTTTAATTATACAGCTGCATACTATTTTAGCAATAAAATTTCCACCTATTTTAGTCTACAGCACACAGAACAGAGGGCAGTCATTTAATATGCAGACTTTGCTTAAAATATAACCTCATATCCTACACAAATACACATTATTCTAGCTCTGTTCTGAAGGTTGGATTGCTAATTTCCTCACAGCCATTTCTGCTGTACTCTGAACAGCAGCACCTAACTGCTTCACAGGAAATGTATCCTTTACAAAATCCCTCTGAGATAAGGCACAAAGAAAATTGGGCCAAAATATCTGCCTACTTAAGGGAAGGGTTTAAAAAAAAAAAGGGTTTTCAGTACACACAGTATTTTAAAGCACATTATATGTTAAATGCATCTCTGAGTCAGCCGTAACATGTGAAATACAAAGCAAATTAGAAACGTGAAAAGTTAAAGTAACTTGCTTAGCATGACACGTAAGATTCCAGCTATTTTCAGGATCATTCAGCTGCCTTCAGAGGTTGACTTTCTTCACTCTTCTTTCATTCTCCATGCCTTAGTCATCACCAATTTCTGTAACACAGACTACAGTGGCCTTTACCCACACACTGTCCGAACTCCTCATGGCATGTTCACTTTTTGCACTGAATGGCAAAATGCTTCCTTGAAAAAACATTCTCTGTTTATGTAATTAAAGACTGTATTCAACATTATATGCTTCCTGCTTGAACCTCTGTCTTCTGATCATGTTATTTTTCAACTTTAAAAACATTATTTGAATGAACACACAATTATGTACATATATACATACATATTGTCTCCCTACACACTAAGTGACAAGCATACAATGATAATTGTACAAGATTTTTAAAGAGTTAACTTTTACATAAAGATTTTTTTAGGGTGATTAAGATATGCAGAAGTACATAAATGATATGAAATAAATAAAGGGGTAGATTTACAGTCTGAATATCTGAAGCACTTCCAAACAAATTCATTTGTCTCTGAAATAATCTCCAACTGAAGTTATGATATATCTAAGCTGGAAATATTTCAGGCAAGCCTAGACTAGAAGTTACAATGTGTAATACAGGATCCAACCCTTACAAGTCAATGTCTGGCTTGCATGAATGCTAGAAATGCCCAACTCGGTTAGACCAGTGCTGCGTCCATCCACCACCAGTCTCCAGCAGAGGCAAAAGCAGATGCCACTCAGGAGAGAGTAGAAGCCTAACAGTTTTTGCAGTCCGATTCCAATTTTCCATCCTGAAAGTGGCACGAAAGCAATACCCTTTGTTTCCTCTGCTTTAACTGGTTCTCTGTTGCTAAAAGGACCTTTCCTCCAATCCCACAGGAATGGAATTTCCTTATAACCTTTCACGTACAGGCAACTGGAAAATACAGACGAGATTACTGTTACCACATAGTTACTGTCACTCTTCTGCAATTCCAGTAGGTTAGGGAAGCAGGATTTCCCTTTAGAGGAGTCAAACTGATGCTTCCCCAACAAAACTGTTGATTGGTGCTCAGTGATCTCTCTTCCTTCCTTTTTTTTTTTCCTCCCCTCTTTTTTTTTTTTTAACTAAAGACAACTACCACCTTCCCCAAGTATGGAAGCAGCCAGGCTCACTGGTCTGCAGCTCCCTCTGGAGCCCGCTTTGTAGATGGGAGTTACAGTGGCAACCCACCAGTCCACTGGCACAGTGGCTGTTTAGAATGAGGTTACAGTTCAGTAATTTCATACTTCAGTTTCTTCACACCCTGAGGGTGTGAAGATATTAACAAATAACTCACTTACTTGACCTCATAATTGTTGTACATTTACTTCAAACAGATCTAACTCAGATCTGTTTGATCTATCTGCTACAAAAACTATGTCAATTGTTGACATCATCTTAGCATCTTCAACAGGGAAGACCGATGCAAAGATTCACTGAGTTGTTCTTTTATGGCCTTGTAAACCCAGTGTATCCTTTTACACTGTTATCATTAAGCAAACCTACAAATTTCCTAACTGGCTTCTTTTTCACGTTATTTAAGCAAAATTTTACTATCACAGCTTAAGCGTCTTTGAAAACCACTCTTGAAGAGCTTTTTTTAGCCTTCTCCACTTTCCACTTGCATTTGTCCTGCCATTGTTTATTGGCCTACCTGTTCTCACCAATGCAAACTTAAGTTGCAAATGCTGACCTTTTCTCTGTGAGGGCCGCAAAAACTTCCCCACTTAGTCTTTACAGAGAGCTTTTAAAGCTTATTTTGAGGTGGGGGTTGGTTTGTTGCTTTTTTTAATTTCACTTTTTAAATTGTAGCACATATTTCAGCTGGGCTTCAGCCGGGCTTCAGCCACAGTAACTTTCTTAACAGTCTACAACTGTTCATAGGCTTTTTCTGCTGCTTGATGCAGTGTTTGGGGGTTGGAGGTTTTTTGACTAGTTGCTTCATTTCTATGTGGCTCCCCTTCTGGAAAGTGAATATCCCCGGTCCCACTGATTTGGTTGACTCTCTTCTGCTACTATTTATATCTAATCAAAACAAACAAAGAGGCAAACTTCACATGAATCCATCTTCATAAAGGATGACATGTGGGGAAATACAAACCTCACCTCTTTTCCTAGGAAATTTATCATTCTGGAAACCATGTCCAGCCACCCAATGGACAAGAGGGTGACTGGAAACAGCTAGCATGGATTTACCAATGAAAAATTTTGCTTTACCACTCTGCCTGCTTCTGTAAAGAGATGGGCATGGTGGTGTTGGGTAGAAGGTTGGACTTTATGATCTTTGAGGTCTCTTCCAACCATAGCGATTCTATGATTCTATGACTGGCTGTAAGAATAAAGGGAGAGCAGACAATGGTCTATACCTTGAATTTGGCAAGGCATTTGAGATGGTCTCTCACCTCCTTATTGCCAAATAGTTGAGATCTGAATTGAAAAGTAGGTAAGATGGCTGGGAAATTGGTTGGACTGTTAGGCTCAAAGGGTGATGATCTACAGATCATCAGGAGTACAACTCGCAGCTAGCAATTAAAAGCATCCCTCAGGGATCCACAACAGAGCCAGTACTGTTTAATGGTTTTATTAACAACCTCAAAGATGGGTTAGAGTGCCTCTGAGCAAGTTCACAGATGATATAAAACCATGGGGAGCAACTGATACTGATACCCTCACTAGAGGGCTGGACCACTGTTCAGAGGGACTTCACAGGTGGAAAAAATGGGCTGACAGGAACTTCATGAAGTTTACCAAAGGCAAATTCCTGCCAGAATAATCCCTCACAATAGGACATTCTAGAAGACCAACTGGCTAAAGAGCAGCTTTGCAGAAAAAGTGGCGTCCTTCTGAGCAACAAGTTGAACATTAGGAAGTGACATGCGTTTGTGGCAAAGGCTAACAACATACTCGCTGTATAGGCAAGAGTATTGTCAGTTGGCTTACAAAATTGATTCTGTTCAGCACCTCTGAGACTGCATGTGTGGCTGTGTCTTGTTTTGGGCTCCTCCAAGATAGACAGTGACCGACTAGATTAAGTCTAGCAAAGGTGTACCACGATGGTCAGGATTGGGCACATGAGTTATGACGACAGGGTGAAAGACCTGCGTTTATTCAGCCCTCGGAGAAGGGAAGATTTTACTGCTGTCTACCTAATGCAAGGGTTTCAAAAAGATGGAGTTTGACTTTTCCCAGAGGAGCACAGTGAATGGTATGAGAGCCAATGGACAGAAGTTAGAATACATCAAATTCCAACTAGATATAAGAAGAAATTGCTCATTGGGCTGGTGAGACCTGGCACAGTTGCCCAGAAAGGTTCTGAAATCTGCATCCTTGGTCTCCAACTCCATGCTTTGTCAAAACTTGACAAGATCCTAAGCAACCTTCCCAAACTGCCACTGCTTTGAGCAGCAGGTTAGACAAGACAGCTTCCAGAGGTTCCTTCCAAGCTGCACAATTCTGTGCTTCTCATTATATTGAGGTAACTATTACAGGGAGGCTTTCTCCCTAATGCTTTCCAAACTAAGTTCTGTAGACCACTCAAAATAAAATCCAGAACAGTATTTCTCCTTTTAGTTTCTAAGATTGATTGTTCTAGAAAAGTTATTTGTTCCACACAAGGTTTCTATCTCTTCATCTTGTCTTGGCAAGATAATGATGCAGGCTTTATATTGATAGTTGAAGCCTTCCATGATTACACCCTGTCCTTCACAACTCGTTGAATCTCGCTATGCATTTCTGCATCACTGTCAGTGCCTCAATGAAAGTAGCAGTACAATCTCACTACTACTTATTTGTTGTTAAAATACAGGGCTTCTATCCTAAAGCATTATACAGTGCTCCCTTTTCCTGTAATAGCTGTCCAGTATTACACTTAAATTGTCCTTTTCATACAGCACCACTCTCTCACCAGGTAATCCTACTCTGTCATTCCTGCAAAGCTAGTACCCAGGCAACACTGTACTCCACAGATTATCCTCCTTCATCCAGGTCAGTGAGACGCTTAGTGTGTCAGGACTGTCATCTGATGTCAAGCAGCCTAGTTCCACATCTTATTTTTTGGGCTTCTAGCACAGAAGTACTTGTAAATTATTTCCTCATTCTGTTGCTTAATATGCCAGTCAACTACTGTTGACAGTATTTTAAAACAGCTTTCCTTATCATTTGTAACTTCCCACTTCCTTCTATCCTTAAAACATTGTCACATCAGCTAGACAGCAGGTCTTATCTCATTCATGGTCTCATCTAAGAGACTAGATTCCTCCTGGCAAAGATTTATGCTCTTTGCAACAGCACATATAAAACATGTCTCATATGCAGATAATCATACATGTCACACTAAACCAAACCGAATAAATTGCATTCCACTGGGGAGACTGCTACCTGCATTGGGAGATTAATTTTTTTTCGATCTGGGAAAGCTTACACAGGTATAGACTCCCTTTTTGAACCAATTACTCTCATCCTATCCTATCCTATGCTAATTAGTTAGTTAGTTGGTTTCTTGGTTCTTTAATTTTTTCTAATCTCTGAAGACTGACAATCTTCAGTTCACAAACTTGTTAAATTTTGAATACATATATTGTGCCACTCAAGGCCAACATGGTTAGTACTGAGCAAATTTCTAAGTATTTAACTCATCTGGGAACAGATTCTATACTGATTTCTAGTCAATCTTTTCTTTCTGAAAAATAAACATAACACAACAAAACCTTCAAGCTTTATTTTCTACAGAATTTTTATGGCAAATATCATGCTAACAGAGAAAAAAATTATATAATCTGTATGGTCTGATACATATTACATTCATTATACAAAATCAGAAGATGAAAAAGGAACGTACAAGTAATTGTGGCTTTTTCTCATGACTGCGTGCAGTCAAGTATTTTTTGTACTATCACTCATAAGCCTTTTTACATTTCAAGGCAAAAAAGAGCAAAAATTGTAATGTGAACCACATACAGAAGCAAGTAGCCCTTCCTTCTTTTCTTTTTGTTCCCAACTCTGTAGTAAAATGTGCTCTGACACATTTGAACATTTGTGATACGCTACTCTAGCTGGGACTTGTAAAAAAAAAAAAAAGCACCTGTATACGCATTATAACAAAAAATACACATCTAGTTGAGTTCTCTCAAATTCACCACAAAAGTACTGTAGTCTGCATATTTTGTTACAAGACTGCAGCTCAACAAAAAGGAGGAAAGGGTTTTCTTGAGTACAATTCTTTGCAGAGACTGTATGATTGCTACTTTCCCCAAGAACAAGTGAACATGATCAGTTGGAAGATGCATCAAAGAAGGGTCAGGTAAGAACTTTCTAAGGAGCAAGAAGGGATTAGGAGGAATTTAAGGTTACTGAAGAAGTCACAGAACACTGCTGAAGTATAATGCAACACTGAAAGAAATGACTCAACCGGAAAGAACATAGTGGCAGAAAGTAGAGATGGGGGGAGATACTTGCTTTCCAGCCTTTCATTTACACCATTACCTACCTCAGTGTCCCATCACATAGATGTGCCAACCTAATAGGTAAGAACTGATTTATCTTTATGAAACTCTCCCTCTTTCTCAAAAAAATATTTCAAGTGGGTCTGAAGATAAATGTGTGTGTTTTTTCCCCAAAAGTGGGATAGCCTTTAACAGACTACGTCTGCCCTAACAGTCTTTTAAATGATCCATAGTCAAGTCTTTTACAAAGTCAACTAGATACTTGAAGAGACCTGTGCTCCATTTGCACAGATTCTAGTGACATGAGATGCTTCCCTCACTTACTGAGGGTGAAAGACGGATTGCCTCTACAATCCTTTAACTCAAAGGATCAAAAATAAGCTCTGTGTGTGGTAATGCAGAATACTAACCTACCGGAACTAGGGAGTCAGAACAGTAGTGTCAAAGTTCAGATACTGTGAATAAAAGCTTCCAACACTATTTTAGCAGATGAAGCTAATATTTGCTGTAATTATGTTAAACATATACTCACTGGATCTACTGCATCAGTTCTTGCATCGTTTGGTTTCAATACATCAAACAATGGAAAGAAAAAATGTGCCAGGTTTTTATCCTAACTGAAAGGTGATTTCTCTGTGCATTGAAAAACTTGTGTTTGATTTTGCAAGTGCAGAGCAAAGGGCATCATGTTTATGTCATCTGAAAAGATCCAAGACACAAACTGAAGCTGAGAGGTGGAATCTTTGAACATATTTCTACAGTGGAAAGGTAGTTTCTGTGTGAAGTGTTTCTAGTTGATTGTAGTTTTGAAGTATGGATATTGAAAAGAAATCTTTGAACGCTAGTACTTGTCTCCTCCATCTTTTGATGGCAGAAACGCTGGGAGTTGAAGATGTTTCAAGAGTAGGCAATTTTGAGGATGAAGTATATTTTAGATGCCTTATGTTAATCTCCATTTAACTGTGTTTCTAGCAATTTTTTTTGGACTGCTGCACAGATTTCACATTTTACAATTACGTACAACCATACGCTTGTTTTAAAAAGAAAAGAAAAAATAATGTAATATTCTAAACTTTTTGTATCTGCTATCAAATAATTTTTCTCCTGATAAATCCAGTAGTTGCTAAATAAAGTGAAAGAAATTATAAATTTATATTGAGAATTAGGTTTATTATATTTCCTGTTTCAGGTTATAAAATTGAGTGGCTCAAGTAGAATCACAGAATCATAGAATCATTATGGTTGGAAGAGACCTCAAAGATCATCAAGTACAACTGTATACCCTATGCCACCATGCCCGCTAAACCCCCTAAACCACGTCTTGAAGTGCCACATCTAAGTATTTGAACACAAATCTTTTCCCGGTAGGGAAATTCAGCAATGAGCATATTTAGGAACTGCAGAAGAACGAATCTACAAATATTTAGCAACAGTCAACTGTCTGCTTTGTAAAGCAGTAACATAGAACACGGAGGATGCTTTCAGTTTACCCTTTCACGTGTCTCCTAATGACAATATATGAGTTGACAAGCAGGGTGCTTTCTAGTTCTCTTTTTCATACTATGTATGTTTTTGCTTGAGCAAGCAAATAAAATATATAGCATATGAAATTTATAAATCACCACTTTCCAAGTAAAATTTATTTTCTGCCTTTTTAAAATTGGAATTTTTTAATGCTATGGTTGTATTTAAGTTTGTGTGTTATTTCAGTCAGCATCTTATAAACATGATCTCACTATTATGTCTCTTACACAATTAAAAAACCTTAACCTTCTAAGCATTTTATAAGAAATGGATTTTAAGCTCCATTTGTACAGGGAAGAGCCAGAAACTGAAGTTCATTTAGAGATGATACCCCTGTACAAAAGGACGAATATGATGTTTGTAGCTACCAAAGTGCTGCTAAGCAAACCATACACAACATCAACAAAAGAAAAAAACAAGTAAGGGATGAACAGGGAGAAACTATGCAGTCCTGAAGTTAGGGTTGATGAACCAGGAGGGAAAAAGTAAGAAAAAGAAGAGGCCTATGGAAAAAACTAACTTAGACAAGTGATTAAGGTTCTAATTTGAATACATGTAGCAATGTAGAACTCAAAAAGCAGTCTATGGTAATCATAATAGGAAACCAAAAAACTTTTCTTTGGGAAAAAAAGGTCTGCTCTATAGACTCAGAGATGATCGAACTTTGAACCATAATTTAAGAATGAACAATGGGATTTGAATACAATGGAAATATGCAGGTCAAGAGGAAAGACAAACAAACTGAGTGTGAGTATAAATTGATGACTTCCAGCTCATGATAAATTCACATCTTCGCACCTTTTCTCTTGACAAAGTCAAAGGCTACTACTGCATTTTACAGTCTCCATCACATTCATGCTGTGTATTCATTCTACTATTTAATTCATCTTCTAAAAAAGTAAGTTCCTCGGCTATAATTTCAAACAATAGAGAGATACCAGACATGATCTTTGTGAGAAAGTTTATCAAATACTGTGAAGTATTCTGATAACTTACACAATGTTTTATATTGATATGTGGAGCAGGTGAAACCTTGCAGAGTGTTGAAAATCCAGATTTCTGTAAATAAGCTCTTAACCATTAATAAATTGGTGAAAAAAATAATAGAAATAAAACATAACTAAATTTCAATGCATTTTCAAAGCAGTAAAAAAACTGTTCAGAATTTTTTCTGAAAATTTGCATAAAACATCTAGCCGTACACATGAACAACCTTAGGCAAAGGAGATTCATTACTAGGAATACCTATCAGCAATCCAGATGAAAAGAAAATAAGTAACCACTCAGTTAAACTTTATTAAGTTTCATTAAACTCAAAGTCTAAACTCGTATCTGCAATGGTAATGCTAACACAGTAAGCCACTTCTAAAAGCTTGCAATGTTGAAATTGCAATTATGACTTGGCCTGTATCTAGATGCATTCTTCACACAGGTTCATTTCAATCATCTTGGTTTGGTTTTTTTAAGCTGAATAGGTATAAAACACTTTCAAAATATGACAAACAACTCTTTTCTGATGACACTGGGAAAGTCTTTTCAGTCTTGGTTAGTTCATAGTCACGGTGTCTAGAGTCCTAAAGAAGACTGTACAACTGAAAAATGTATGCTGAAAACTTACAGTAATACCCTACCAAATTTGCCAGTAATGAAGGTTACATAACTATGAGTGATTTACATGATTGTTATTTCTAATTTTAAGAACAAATACACTAATCCTCTATCTACCTGAAGATCTTATTTAAAACATGTATTCAGCTCCCACACACACTTTTCTGCTCAGGATCATTTCTTAAAGAGGGAGGAAAAAAAGACTGGTTTTGCAATGTGCTTGAAAGAATAAAAAAACTAGTGGACTGAAAAAAATCCAGAATTTACGACTCCTTCTAGAAGAAACATCTTGCTCTTATTTATACTCAAATGTTGTATTGTCTAGCAGCTTTGCAAAGTTTGAATGATAGCCCATCAGATGGAAGAAAAGTGTCTTAAAGCCTTATAAAGCCTAGAAACTAGTGTACTGCTTTTCACCTTTATGCAGACCTGAAATTGCCTCACGGTCTTGAGCCTTCTGCATAGAAGTGTTATGCTGCTTTCAAGTGTATCTGGTAGACTTTGACTCCATTTCTTCAGTAATTCTTTCTCAATAGTAAGTATTTTCTTATCTGGTTCCAACACAAGTTGAAAACCCAAAGAGACCTTCTGACAATACAACCTACTCCAAAATACTTCTAAGTCTGTTGACAAGAAACTGTCCAGGCCAGCAGCAGTCTTAAGTGCTCTAGATTACATGGTCAGAGAACAACTTCCAACTCTTTCCTAGCCAAGGAGAAGCCATCAAGTCCTTGAATTAACAGGAATGAGCACCCTAAATTAGCAGGAATCTACCGGCACTTCTTAGAAGACTGTCAGTATCTTCCAGTATGGCAGGTTAGAAGTAGAAACATGTCTTTGTTTTCACCTCCTGAGAACAACCTCAAAGTGGTTTGTTTACTATCAATAACTTCATGGAATTCATTCTTTTTGCTTGTAACATACATATACAAATGGCACCAAAAGGAGTAGGAAAGCATGCAGCATCCTGTTTTATGTAGCAATGCTTCATTTCTGTCCTCCAACTATGACTGCCACAGGCTCACCCAGCAATATTAGAACAAGGATAGTAAGAAATCAAGACAGATCAAATCTATCCAGCTAATAGTTTATGCTGGTATTGCACACATTTTTAAAGGTACTGACCTTGATCCACAATTATAGCATCTGCTCTTTCCAGTATCATACAATACTCTGAATTTTATTTTACGGTAATATAATACTTTTGATGACTCCTCCATTATTTATTTATTTTTTTAATACTCACCCATTTGGAATATAGGAAGAGGTAGCATAATAAAACCTGTGCTATAGAATCAGTTTTTCCAAAGGAATTTCTTCTGATTTCTTTTAGATTATAGCTAGGCATCAGCAAGAAATTCTCTCTAACAGTTGCTTACTTATCAAGTTACTAGAATAGGTGGCATGCTCGTACCATCTGCATATAAACAGGGCTTCTGCAAACTACACCTTCTTGTTAGAACAAAATTTCCTAGCACTCATCATTTTAATTGTCAGCAGTTCTAAAGATACCATCAGGAGCCCTCACACAGCTCCAAATCTAAGGTACATATACATATGCATACTTGGGTCTGAATGCATTAAAGTAAAGGTAATTTAGAAAGATAGCCTGAACTATAGCATAAACTTTCTCTCTGCACTTATCAGTTTATAGGGCTCCTTCCCTCAAGAGTTGCCAACCCTAGGTTAACTCATTGCCAGAGGACTCTAGTTAGTCCTCTAGAAAACCACTGCCTCCTGAGTAATATGCATGAAGTCAGCCATTGCTCATCAGTAGCTTTCAGCATTCACAGGTAGGACCAGCAGGAGACTCCTACACGCCTCTGCATACAGATAAAAGGAATTAAGAGAGCAGGCTCATGGCAGTCTAAAATAAACATACAAACAAACAATAAGACTTTTTTTCCATTTGTCCCAGGGAATTTTATCTCGAAAATAAAACCAAGCAGAGAATCTCATTTCTAAAAGAGCTGAATACATAAGAAGGAATAACCCACTGAGGAAACCAACCCCTTCCCAAGGATTACATACTGTAAGACTGCAGCAGGATGACTCTTTGGAGAAATATGCAGAACCAACCACAAGCTCCTAATGCATACCATTGCTGGTGTGGACAGATATCAGGGGGCTAGTCCAGGAGCTGTTGCGGTCATGGAAGTCTTACTCCGAGTCCAACAGGTTAACTATTGCCTTTTCAAATGTTTTCCTCCAGAGTCATGGAAAATTGTTAAAGACTTGAAAGTCAAATTAAGAAGAAAATCGGACAGAAAAAGACAGCTAAGCAAGCTTTGCATGCTCTTCATTAGGGTCCTTGAAAAGGGACAGTAGTGTTGCTTATTACAGTAACCAAAATAAGTAAGTTTTAAAGACACTGGGTCAAAGTAATGCCAGGGAATTTTTTCTTATCCAAAGCTTAAGCCAAATAGCCTAATAATCCTTGCAAGGAAAATGGGACAGCAGAAGGAGCTCTGTTTTCCTGCCCTGAGAAAAGAAAGGAGCTTGAGAAAAAAGACAGTAGATCAACACAGAAAGGTCTTCTAGGTAAGCAATTGTACTTTCTGTTCATGAGTCTTCAAAAGGGTAAAAATTCTACTCTGTAAAACCAGAGATGAATGCATATGCATTACCCATACTTTTTAAAAAGCCTATACAGAAATTACAGGGAAAGGCTGTCATAAATTAAGATGGGGAGTCTGATACATCATAATGCAAACACTGATTTTAATTTTCCACTACTCAAAAATTGTTTAGAGTCATGAGAACCAAGCTAGGCAGAAGCTTTATCCAACTTTAATATGTGAAATATTACTCTGACAGAAATTCTTCACTTTGTTCCTACAGCTTTATGATTCATGAACATTTGCCTGCAGTAAGGGCAAAATATGCTCTTTTCATGCGCCTGTATCTTTATGTGTCAACGGACAGCCTTGGGAGGTAAGAGTAAACCTGTGAGCTGGTGTTTGATCTAGACTGTGCAAGAGAGCAAAAACCATTACATATGTCTGGGGATAATGCCGCCCAAAGAAGAGTAAAGCAAAAATTACTAGTGTTACTTACAGTTTGTGAACATTTGAACTATTCAGAATATTTTACTGGAATTCCTTTACAGGTAGAAACTTGTAAACTTACAGTTTACACAAAGAAACTTGCAGTCTTAATTAACCAAGGAAATAGAATATTTGACTACAGAGTCATTGAGCTATCTATCTTACTTTGTCCATTCACTTCCCAGAAATATGTTTTTATCATTCTTGTTTCCCAACTCAGCCACTTACAGGATGGATGAAAATTGCATGAAGCAGTATCTCTTGGTGCTAAGTAAAGTCCCTCTGATTTACAACCCACATTGAGGCGTGAAAAAGGATAAAAGCAACTACCCTCCCCCCCCCAATCCAATGTCTGTTCACATAACAAAAAAGTGAACAGTGTCCTAGTTGTCAAGAATGAGTTTTGAGATATATTTCAAATTAATAGTCACTCAAAAACCAAAGATGTGTTAGTGTCTAGCAACTAAAATAGTTTCAACATGCAGCATAACCTTTAGCTTGCAAAAGGATGGTAGAAACCCATGTGTAAAATTTTATCTACCATTTACTAATCTTTCATCTGTTTTACTGTAGCACAAAACCCAGCTGACTGATCAAAAGATGTTTTTTTTTTTAAAAAAAGAAGTTACATTCTGTGAATTATGCTCATTCTTTTAATTTGGATTTTTTTCATTCCATTATAACAAGACCATGACAACAGCATCATAAACAGTGTTTACTTGTTAGTTCAGAAAGGATTCAACCTGAAGGGCCATGACTACGGTGCCAGTGTAATCAATGTAACTCAGAGAAGCACATAAGGTGAGGACTCCATTGTATGAATATCAAGAGACTCTTATTGTCACATCAGTGCTTTTAACCTGTATATAAACCTCAGATGACCAACACACCAAAGTCTCCATTACCTACAGCCTGTTTTTAGTATGGAGTTAGTTTCCAATAATGCAAAGTAAGGTTGCAAATCAATTTCTTAAATTATTTCTTACATTGAAATATTTAAGCTTTAGGAAAATTTGGAAGATTCCATGTTTATTCTCAAGTGATTGTGTTTGAAAAAAGCAAATACAACAATACTTCTCAGAACATGCATTATGAATTCTTTAGAAATTAGAAAGAGATCCAAAAACATTAAGATAGGTTAAAATTTTGTATGTATATGCATATTCTGCCTCAGGCAGTTCATCACAAAGATCGTGTCAGGCCACAATAAAGGTCCACTTAGCTCCACGTCTGAGGTTCTGGAATTCCAGAACTGTATACTTTATGAAAGAGTTGAAGAAACAGAGTGAGAATACAGAAACAGTGCTTAATTTTCATTGTAAAATATTATTTGCAGTCCTTGAAGAAACTTAATGTCTTTACTTCTTTGCAAAATTCACTCTTGAAGTTCCACATGCTGTTAGCAAAGCTGAGACATACCTAAACTTGAAAATTTGCAATTTCCCTTCCAAAATCGGTACCATGCAAGGAAAATGGAAAACTAGCATTGTATGCTAAATTCAGCTGTTGCCAGAAAGCACCAAGCAGTGTTGCACTTACCAGAATTCCCAGGAACTCCACAGAAGGTGTTGGAGAGAAACCTATATTACTCTCTCATTACTCTCTTAATATAGCAGCCTGACAGCTTATGTTACTAGCTTTGGTGTTATAGATTGTAGGTTCATAGGCTTCTTACTATGAACATACAGTACAGCTCATTAAGACACACTTAGTACTTCTTTATTTTTATATATACATCTATATCTGTAGGCTGATAAATCGGACATTTCCATTTACATGCTGAATAATTTTTGTCCAGGCAATAAAGAAAAAGACAGCACTCTCACAGGTACTGTGCTTACAAACAGTACAATATTTCATTTCTATAACATTCAGATAATCTACAGAAATCACTGTGATTCAACAGCAAGGCAGGCAATAGTTCTGTGCAAGCAATAGAAAGGGAAGTTAACTTAGAGTCCCTACCTTTCTCCAACATCTCTCTGCTATTCTTGTCCCTGACAATGCCCAAATTTTATCATTAACGCAACTTTAATTCTGCCTTTCCCTGCTTATGCATTATGGATGAATGTTTAATGGCATGACTGCATGTTTTCAGTATGACACAGTCTCGTCATGTATGAGAAGGCACATGTATGAGAAGGCACATGTATGAGAAGGCTGTACTACAGACTGCTTATGGAGATTTGATAATACTGCTTGGATTTTGAACAAATACCTGCAGATAAGAAAAGTCTGAATAAATATAGAAGAACAAAGGAAAAACATCAACACATCTGATTTCCAAGAACACAGCAACGCCCCAAATTTGTCTGTTAGCTAGGATGCAGGAAATTACAAGATCTAGTGGACAGAGGTAAGAAAAGTTCTAGAGACAGGCTTAACAATTAAGGACCATTAATCTCATCATCCCTGACAGATCACGCTCACTGGAAAAAAACAATATATTTGTTTCAGTTAGCTGACACAGTGCCTTCTGAAACTGTACCTCAAAGTTTGGTAGAAAAGACAAAATAATTCTCTTCACAAAAGGGGCCACGTAAGTTAATTATGCAAAAGCATGCAAAATTATTTCATGTGGCATTTACAGTTCTGACTGTGGTCCTTTAAAAACATCTTTTAAAAACTGCACTCTGCAGTACAACCAATGGTGCTCTTTTCTTACATTTTAAATTATTTGTAGCGGTTTTAGCCAACAACTGCACTCTTTCAAGTTCTCACACCTGAGCTTGACTATCATTTCCACTGAGCAATGTTCAGTCCAGTCAGTGAACATGCACCTTTGTTGGAACCCCTAACAACCACCTGCAAAATCTAGGGTCCAACTGTTTTCAGTAGAATGAAAGGTGGTATTTTAGATTTAGCAATCTTTTTATCCATCCAAACCCTAAAGAAACACATGCATATTATTATTAACAATATTTGGCTTTGCAGTAGAATTACTAATTGCAGTAAAAAGTAAACAAGAGCCCTGAGCTATTAAAGCATTTTGCAGCAAGAACCCTGCTATGTCCCAGCACTCCTAAAACTGAAGAACAGAAAGATTACTTTACAGAGATAGTTCACATGTCAGAAGGGCTATACTCCGCAGGTGACACTTTTTAACACTCATGCAGCCTGAATGCACTTTGATCGAAATTAATTTGGGACACAATGTAGCTACCGAGTGGAACAAAGAAAAAAAATACTCTGGTATTTGGATGTTGCATACAACAATAGAGGTGTGAAAACTAAAAGTCTCTGATGACCAGATATTTCCTATTTAGCCAAAGAGACTGTCAAGGTGATCAAAACTGCATTTTTTCAGCAGATTCTCTAGAAAAAAACAAAAACAAAACAAAACCAAACCCAACACATTCAAGAAGCAGAGGAACTAATAAAAGCCTAGGTCCATATTTCTTACTGCCACCATTCCAGAATGTAACTGAAG
The DNA here is from genome assembly GCF_000690535.1 of Cariama cristata. Lineage (NCBI taxonomy): Eukaryota > Metazoa > Chordata > Aves > Cariamiformes > Cariamidae > Cariama > Cariama cristata. Next base: position 16,488 of record NW_009617865.1, read on the forward strand.
TAAATTCAACTTTCCTCCACCATACCCATTCTGATCACTAGAAAAGGCAAGAGGCATCCCGTGCTGTTGGTGGTCCCAAGTTAGGCTCCTGCCAACTGGTTGGTGAGATACCACTACACGGGATATAGAACAGTTGCTTTGACTCTACAAAGAATAAGAAAAGCAGAAATGAGGTCTTGTTTTCCTAAAAAAGCAAAGATAATAAGAAACCTTTATTAAATAGCTGCTAAGGCAGAGTAAGGATGCTACCGACTTTGCAGGGATTTCACATGCTTGAAAGGTCCAGAGCACATTTCCTACATGGAAGACATGCTACTAAGGCACTCGGAGGGAAGAATGACTATCAAAACTTCTGTGAATGATGTGGCTATCTCTTTCACTTTATAAATGTTTCCTCCTTATCACTAGCTGCTTATCACCATACCATACAGACAACCAATTTCCAGTTAGCTGTGAAGATAATGACTTATGTCATAATGTCTTATGTTGAAGAATGTACTAGGTCAAATAATTCAGTGTTGCTGGAATCAATTACAAGATCTCCTACAAAGTCATGCAGAATGAAAGATGTAAAACTGTAAAGCTTCCACAATAGTTTATATACAGTCAACTATAGCTTTCCAAAGTCTGTACATAAAGGCTAAAGGGACGGGGTATCCCTACACTCCAGCAAACGAGAATTTAATATGGAAATGCCAAAGCAGTTTAAATCAGCTAGTTTGCAATCAAGTAGCATTTACTTGGACATGCTACATACTAATTTACCCTGAATTTCAGCAAAATCCAAACAATATATATACAAAGGTGAATCTAACTAATGTGGGAAGAAAATGTCAACAGACATATCTGATCTGTCAATACAGTTGGATAGAAAGTAAGACAACATTTAGCACTCAATAGCCAAGTTTAAAAATAATCTATCTAAAAATTTGAGAACTATACTAGATTTTTATATATCTATCTACAAAAATGTATCTATCTATCTGTAAAATGATATGCCTCTTTTCATTGAAGGTATTCCAGTTCTATCTGGCTGCAAGATGCTGAATCTGAAAGCACTGGTGTTGCACAGCTGAACAAAAGAAATTTCAAATTTTTTATGTTACTAGATCTTTCTCTTGCAAGTTTTCAGGAGTTTCACGCAGCTTAAATAAAAATACTGTATTTATACAAGCATGGCTCACTTTCCTCCTCAGCCAAGAGTTGACTACTGTTTGAATACTACTGTGTTTTTCTGTTTGCTTAAGAGGGAGATAAAGTGATCAAATCCCATGTTTCTCTTAACACAGAACATGAACATCAATACAACACCTGCTTCTGTAGCCTGCAATAACATGGTACTTAACAGAAAATGACTGCAGTATAACACAAGTATTGCATGTTTCATAGCGAAAATGACCCACATGAGAAGACCACTCCTAGCAGAGTGGTGGAATTGTTTTCACTTGATAAGGAGCATTAATAAATACTGCAAAGAGTACTTAGGGAATTTATTTGAGCTACCTCTTTTTCTTCCTGTTTGTGACACTTCAGTTTTGGCATGAGTTTAGCGGGTAGCTGCTATAGGACTTCTTAAGACAATGAGTTGTGAGGGCTTAAATTTAGACCATTTTCCTAGCTACTGGTTCAGATCTCAAAGCGAACTTAAATTCTGGACCTTTTTGTTTGTTTTGTTTTAATAATAAAGAATATTTAAAATGAGATTTAATAACTCATAAAATTAAAAATGCAGCTTTCAATCCACATCATATACATCATGGAATATAATCTGATATTCTTTGTGAAAGAGTAAATATTGAGGAAGGAGACTTAATAAAGAAGTCAAGTAAAACTATTACTAAAACCAGTTTCTATAAAGTCAGAGAATAATCATTCTGTAATGCACTTAGTATAAAGATAAATCATATCAATAGCAAAAAAATCCTCTTCCTCCCAGGAAAATATTGGGAAAGTCAAGAGAAATATATGCATAAAGGATTGAGCACACACTGACTAATCACAGTTCATTGATTATTATATTTTACTAATCTAGTACAGGATTTTAACAATATAGAGACACTTTCTTTTATATGCACAAACAGCTCAAATTTACACATCGTTAATCATGTGGAGGATGTAGCCCATGGTTCTGAAACATATTTCATTATTAATTGCAAAGAATTCTTTACTAATCAAAAATTTAAAAACGGTGGTAACAATGTCATGCATTCTGCATCAACATTCTCCAAAAAATAACTCTCATAATAGGCATTCTGAACTTCATGAGAACAGAAAACTTCGTATATTTTAAAACAGAGGTGCTAAACCCTGTATTTGTGTGTTAGTGTCCAGCTTGAAAGGTGCCTAGTGATTAACAGCTTACATGAAAGTCAAAGCAATCCCTGCCTGTGATGAGAAGAAAACGTTACAAAAGAAGGGACCTGACAGAAAGTAGTGGCTGACACAAGTCTTTCCACCAACTTCAATAGGATTTGGAATTAGACACCACCAGAACAAGTGACTCCCCAAGCAACTTCAGTTTCTCCTGACTTAAAAACACATTTCAGCACTTACAAACTGATTGTTTACAGTCTGCTAATATTGCTAATGATTGCATTTTGGAGCCTGGGACATGCACCAATGAGCTTTCCTTGGTTTTACCCTGTACTTCATTTATTATCCATCTATTTTCAGAGGAATGTACACGCAAGTTAAAGACAACTTACGTCACTGTTCTACCCCTGGAAAGAAGGAAGGGAAGGGGAGGAGGGAGGGAGGGAAAGAAAATCTTCCTTACAGGTAAAACAAACAACAACAACAAATACCTGTTTTCCTAACATTTACTCTCAGGTCTAGTCACAGACAGAAATTACACATACTTAAAGTTAAAACAGACTTAAATCAAAATAAAATCCCTACAC
>NW_009617865.1:19418-31865 GCF_000690535.1 Cariama cristata
CTCTTCTTTAAGCAATGCTGCATTGGATTTGGCTTATACTCATTCTACATCAACTTAAGCTAATGATCAGTAAGATCTATTAAATTGTGTCCACAAAAGCTACGGGCTAACCTGATTTCCTTATACTGCTTGTAAAATCACACATATAAGTAATTTGTACAACTCTGTAGATCATGTCCTTTATCCACAGACCTTAAGAAAGAATACACACAATATAAAGAAGCCCCATCCACAAATCTAAGAAGTACACTAAATTTAGTATTGACTTTCTTAGGAAAATGAGCTTAGATCTTGAAATGCTAACTTGCTTCAACAAATTAAAGACAGTTATTATTAGAGACCCACATTGAAGACAGATATAAAAAACACAGGAGTTATGTATTCATTCCTTCCTTACTTCAACTAACAATAAACTACATTGCCCATTAGGAGTAAAAAGCACCTAAACCCACACAAGGAGTTCACCTTAATCATCACAATGGTGACTTCTTGACTTCTTACTAAGTACTATGAAGAATTTTAAGAACTCCTTTTGACTTAAAAATTCTGTATTTCGAAGACCTAAACTGTTTCCTCATGCCACATCACCACAATCTAGTCAAGGCCACTGATCTGCAACGTACCAGACGTAAGGGTGTTCCCCATAAATGTGACTGCACAGGAGCTCTAGAAGAACAGTCCAACTGCACCAGTCTTCAGGGTGCGCACAATATATAAGCAACCTCTCTTTCACGGCTTTCTGTGGAAAGGAGAGGCTCCTGAGTTACTGTTGCCTCTGGTGTATGTATTGGTTAGTGATGGAAGGAGAATTACAACTGCAATTGCATGCATGGCAAGAACACCTCTGAGATGTGGTGGGATGGCTCCTACAACTGGAGTGTTGGAATGGAAGGACACAGGCTCTTTCAGAAGTACAAGCATGGCAGACAAGGAGGGGGTGTCACTCTCTATGTCAATGACCAGCTGGAGTACATGGAGCTCTGCCTGGGGATGGATGAGGAACCAACCAAGAACCTATGGGTCAAAAGTATAGGTAGGGTAGGGACAGGTGATATTACAGTCTGGATCTGATACAGGCCGCTCGACCAGGAAGACCGGGTGGAAGAGGGTCTCTATAGACAGATAGGAGCAGCCTCACATTCACAAGCCCTGATCCTCATGGGGGACTTCCACCACCCCAGTATCTGTTGGAGGGACAACAGAGCAGGGCATAAGCAATCCAGGAGAGTCCTGGAATGTGCTGATGACAAATTCCTTCTCCAAGTGACAGAGGAGCCAACAAGGAGAGGTGTTATGCTGCACCTTGTTCTCACCAACAAGGAGGGGCTGGTGGGGAATGTGAAGCTCAAGGGGAGCCTTGGCTACAGCGACCATGAAACGGTGGAGTGCAAGATCCTTAGGGCAGCAAGGAGGGTGCACAGCAAGCTTATTATCCTGGCCTGCAGGAGAGCAAACTTGGGCCTCGTCAGGGAGCTGCTTGGTAGAGTACCATGGGATAAAGCCCTGGAGGGAAGAGGGGCTCAAGAAAGCTGGTTAGTATTCAAGGATCACCTCCTCCAAGTTCAGGAGTGATGCATCCCAGCCAAGAGGAAGTTGGGCAAAAGCACCAGGAGGTCTGCGTGGATGCACAGGGAGCTCCTGGACAAAGTCAAACACAAGAAGGAAGCCTACAGAAGGTGGAAGCAAGGACAGGTAGCCTGGGAGGAAAACAGAGAAATTGTCCAAGCAGCCAGGGATCGGGTTAGGAAAGCTAAAGCCCTGATAGAATTAAATCTGGCCAGGGACATCAAGGGCAACATGAAAAGCTTCTATAGCTATGTCAGTGATAAAAGGAAGACTAGGGAAAATGTGGGCCCTCTCTGGAAGGAAATGGGAGAGCTGATTACCCGGGACATGGAGAAGGCTGAGGTACTCAATGACTTTTTTGCCTCAGTCTTCACCAACAAGTGCTCCAACCACATTGCCCAAATCACAGAAGGCAAAGGTACGGACTGGGAGAATGAAGAACAACCCACTGTAGGAGAAGATCAGGTTCGATGCCATCTAAGGAATCTGAAAGTGCACAAGTCCATGGGACCCAATGAGATGCACCCATGGGTTCTGAGGGAACTGGTGGATGAAGTGGCTAATCCATTATTCATCATATTTGAGAAGTCATGGCAGTCCGGGGAAGTTCCTGATGACTGGAAAAGGGGAACATAACCCCCATTTTTAAAAAGGGAAAAAAGGAAAATCTGGGGAACTACAAGTCAGTCTCACCTTTGTGCCCAGCAAGATCATGGAGCAGATGCTCCCGGAAACTATGCTAAGACACATGGAAAATAAGGAGGTGATTAGTGACAGCCACCATGGCTTCACTCAGGGTAAATCGTTCCTGACAAATTTGGTGGCCTTCTGTGATGGGGTTACAGCGTTGGTGGATAAGGGAAGAGCAACTGATGTCATCTATTTGGACTTGTGCAAAGCATTTAACACTGTCCTACACAACAACCTTGTCTCTAAATTGGAGAGACATTGATTTGATGGATGGACCACTCAGTGGACAAAGAATTGGCTGGATGGTCGCACTCAAAGAGTTGCAGTCAATGGCTCAATGTCCAAGTGGAGACCAGTGATCAGTGGCCTTCCTCAGGGATTGGTACTGGGACCAGCACTGTTTAACCTCTTTGTCAGCAACATAGACAGTGGCACTGAGTGCACCCCAAGCAAGTCTGCCAACGACACCAAGCCGTGCAGTGTGATCGACACACTGGAGGGAAAGGATGTCATCCAGAGGGACCTTGACAGGCTTGAGAGGTGGGTCCATGTGAACCTCAAAGTTTAACAAGGCCAAGTGCAAGGTCCTGCACATGGGCTGGGGCAATCCCAAGCACAAATACAGCCTCGGCAGAGAATGGATTGAGAGCAGCACTGCAGAGAAGGATTTGGGGCTGCTGGTTGATGAGAAGTTCAACGTGACCCAGCAATGTACAGGCAGCCCAGAAAGCCAACCATATCCTAGGCTGCATCAAAAGAAGCGTGACCAGTAGGTCAAGGGAGGTGATGCTCACATTCTATTCCACTCCTGCAAGACCCACCTGGAGTAATGTGTTCAGCTCTGGGGCCCCCAACACAAGAAGGACATGGACCAGAGGAAGCCACAAAGATGATCAGAGGGCTGGAGCACCTCTCCTGTGAAGACAGGTTGAGAGAGTTGGGGTTGTTCAGCCCAGAGAAGGCTCCAGGGAGAGCTTAGAGCAGTCTTCCAGTACCTAAAGGGGGCTTACAAGAAAGCTGGGAAGGGACTTTGTAAAAAGGCATGGATTGATAGGACAAGGGGTAATGGCTTTAAGCTGGAAGAGAGAAGATTTAGCTATTAGGAAGAAATGCTTCACTGTGAGGGTAGTGAGGCACTGGAATAGGTTGCCCAGAGAAGTTGTGGATGCCCCATCCCTTGAAGTGTTGAAGGCCAGGTTGGATGGGGCTTTGAGCAAACTGGTCAAGTGGAAGGTGTCCCTGCCCATGGCATGGGGGTTGGAACTAGATGGTTGGTACTAGATGGTTGGTAAGGTCCCTTCCAACTAAACCACTCAGGAATTTTATGAAAGTGCTCTTTGCTACATAAAAATAAAAATAAACCAAGATGTACACATGATAATTTGTTGTGATAGTTTTAACACAGCAAACAAAGATGTAACAATGAAGTGACAAGAACAGGAACACAACTGTAACTGGCAGATACAAGAATAGCCCATGCAACACAACTACCTGCAATACTGTATGTAATACGCTAAAGCAGCTTACAGGCAACACAAGGACTTACACGCTACAAAACAATTTGCTGCTCTTGAAATTCTGTGATAACACCCTTCACGGTATCTCCAGAAAATCAGTTTACGTTGTGACCCACTGGGAAAACACATTTTCTTTAATACTGACAAAAACAAAGTCTGAATAAAAGTTTCTATGATGTCTTGATTGTCAAATAAAGAAAAAAAAAATCAACTTGACTTACAGAAAGTGCTAAAGAGCAGCAAAAGGCTAATTATAACATACTAGCTTCCTTTTGTCTAGTATAAAAGGACATTTTCTTACTTTGCCTGGCTGACTATAATAGCCTATGAATTATGAGATCAAAGCAGCAAACTGTATGTTTTCTAAAGTAAGAGTTTCCTTCACCAAGTTTTACACTTACTACAGCTAAAAGAGCTGTGTGAAGGGATCAGCACTAAACCCAAAGGACAAGCTCTGCACAGCAAGAAAGAGCGCAACTCCCTCGTGCTTTTTGCAGGTCACTACCAAGGACCATGTTAGCAGATCCACACCAGACCCTTAACAGGCAGCTCTGCTGCTACCAGTAATTAGCTTGGACAGCTCTGGCTCCAGGAGTAGCAGCAAGGCTACACCATAATGAGCTCAGCTGGGATTAGCAGGACAGGGCAGGGAACCAAGAGAGCTGAGGCATTCTGCATTGCGTATGTATCACAGAGATCAAACAAGGATGGCTGGCTAGGTTATCCCCTCACCACCTCATTCCAAAAATGAAGCACGGCAGTGTGTAAAATACAGGCTAATGAAGAGCGACACCTCCAACAGATGAGAGCCACATTAATTAACACGATCCCTAGATCATGGAATACAGTTTCTGTTAGTGCTAGCAAACTTGTAACTTGTCACTGATTTAAGGGGTGGGGGGAGGGGGGGAGAAAAAGAGCTAATGTTTTCCTTTTGTGCTGTTGGGAGAAGATGGTTTCATCTTGGAATTTTGCAAGGAATTCCTCTTACATGGCCTGTAAAGCACTACCTTCAGGAAAAATAGCAGAATGTTCCTTTATGTAAATACCATTTAAGAAACAAACTCACTTTTCAATCAACAGTTTTTTGTTTTCCCTTTTAAAAAAAGCCAGTTCATTCCACACAGCATCAGAATCCTCTTGGTAAAGCTGACAAGGGTTTGCAGGCTGGTATCTGCTTTTACTACTTTCAGTCCTGTTTACAAGTAAAAAGAGGTTGTTTGTTTTCAAGTATCTACATGTTTTAGGACAACAAGAATAAAAGCATCCTTGCTTACAGAAAATACAAATTTTAAACTACGGCATCTACTGAACATAAATCTTGTATGATACCACCTTATACATACCACCCTGTATACCACCTTATACATACCACCTTAAATGTGGTATTATAGAAAGGTTCAAGTACGTAGTTTCAGACAGATACTGTGCTAGTATGGGACCATGGCTCTCCACCGACATGTGGCAGAGCAATGTCTGTCAGTATTCCTTACAATATTGGTATGAGAAAGCAGAAGGTGAAACCATCATACAATCTCTTGCAAAAAAATGGGAGAGCCATCAGCCTCCCCAATGCCCCTGCAAACCAATATGGAAGTTGCACTAACGCCCACTCTAAATCAAACTGTTGATCTATGGTCTAATGAAAGAATAAGCTATCTATGGATAAGATGATGCATCAGGAAAAATCATACTGAATTTAGAAGCACAGAAAAAGAAAGTGAAAATATTTCATGTTTTTTCTGTCATTAAAATATTTTTCTGTATTTTAGTAATGCAAAAGATAAAAATTGTATTAAAAAAAATCCTTTATAAAATTGTTTTAAAAGTCTCTGCAATCTAAATTCCTACTGGGCATAGAAATAACCTCCCAGATAAGGTGGTAACCTCATAATGCCCCCATCATCTTTGCAGTCATGTATGTCAGTGGAAGTTGTATGTACACTGACAGGTGGATTAGGTCCCATCAGCTGCCATTTCGATAACAGATTCTAATCTATGAAGAATCAGAAAGAATGGGGTACTCCATCACTTACTTAAGAAGTGCCACACAAGTACCTGATACTGAGTTCTTAATGCACAATTTACATTACACCAGCCATATAAAGCTTTTTGAGATAGCAAAATAACAGTGTAAAGTATAACCCTTTACAGACTGTTTTTATTTGGCTACTTTCCTTTGTTTAAGCACATTAAGAAGTGAAAAGAAACCTCTTTTAGTATGATGGCTTCATACAATTCTGTTCTGATGACAAAAATGATCAAAACCCTGTAATTTTCAGCTCACCTTAATTATAGATGAAAAGGTCAGATGAACTAATAAAGATTTGGTATTACACTTTCCCTAGTATCTACTTTCCCAAACTATCAGAACCAGAACACTCAGTGCTTCACTGTATATGAAGTTTGATTTTACTGTCTTTTTCTAGGTTGAATTTTTGTATCTCTTCAGCCTTGGTCTCTCAGTGGACCATGAATGCCTACTTAGTTTTAGACACAGAATTAAATCATTTCATTGCATAAAGTAACTATCATCCGGTAGGTTTCAATCATTTCCAGCTTGAACTGAATTTAAAACAGGAGCTAAAAGATAAAATAATCCATGTTTTTCCTAAACAAACAAAATATTTTCATTCTAATTTAAACAAATCTTTGTTATTTATGCTTTGATATTTCAAAATATCTTCCTGTGCTTCCAATGCCTGTAGCAGATCTGTACCTTACTATTATTTTCATCCACACTTTTTTTTTTCTTTTAAAAAGACAAACTATTCTTAAGTAAATGCCATAGTATTACAAAACAATGTAAATCTACTCAGATAGGCCAAAGCATTACTTACATATGAGGGACAGTTTATCATTCACAGTAGGACGCTTTATGTCACCCTGCACTCTCTGAATGGCTACCAGTTTTGCAGCAATTTCTGTGACTCTCTCTTCAGTCAGAGAGAGTTTAAAAGTTTGTGTCAAGATCAGTCAGCATTGCTTTAATTACAAAAATGACTATTTTTAGTAAAACACATACATGTTTACTAAACTATAGGTGCACGCTGAAGTCCTACTAAAGGCACTAAGATGTAAGGAGTTGCTCAAATTATTTTCTTGAAACAGGGCCTGAAAAAACTGTACCTCAGTAGTTTCTGATAACCGAAGGGATAGAAATGTGTTCATACCTCCAAATGTGTCTGTTTACCAAAAATTCTAACTCTCTGCTACTGACTTAAAAAAAAAAGAAATTTCTGCATAAAATTTTCACTGTTCTGCATAGAATTTAAGGGAGCATTATATATAAAATATTTGCTATTTAAATTTTGATGTGGTAGAGTCTTTCTTCTTTCCATTAATAAAGACAGATTACTGCAATACTACTGTAGAATAGTCAGAAATAACTGATTTTGTAATCATTTAAGAGACGAAAACACCCTGCTTTTCATGCACATACTCCTTTTTTCCCTGTTAAGAAGGGGATTTTAGGATTAGTTTCAGTTAATGTTTGAATCACTAAATGTTACAGAGGCTTTTATTTCTATATTTTTAATGAATAAAATTATTTTTTAAAACTATTTTAAATATGAACAATTGTTCTCTTATAGGAAATTAAAAATATACACAGTCAACAAATTAATCAACTGGGGAATTAGACAAGCATAAATAAGCAGCTCCAGCAGACCTTTGTCCACTACTCAGGCTCACAATAAGATCCTAAATAAAATAAGTCAAGGTGTCAGCTCAATACATTTTACTCCTGGTTTCAGCTGTAATTTTTCTCATACAGGTGTATGCCATGTATTCTCCTTTAACAAAGGACAAAGTCTTGATCACCACATAGCAGCTTCTTCCTTCAAATCAAATTCTCTTTTCAATACCTATATCATACTGCTGTTCAGATTTCTTGTGTAAGGGAAATGTTTTTAATGAGCTATGTAACTTACCTGCTATCACCCTCTTCCCACTGCTTTAATTGCTCTTTTAGTGCTCTGTAGTTGGTCTGTAACATCTGCAGCCTCTCTTTGCGTTTTTCATGGGCTGCTCTTAGCTCATCAGTTTCTCGAGTCTGTATAGCACCAGAAAAACAAAATTAGAGTTGGGCAAAATCTAAGAGACTGTCACACAGATCACAGGAAACAAAAGTTCTGTGTAAGTAACTATTAAAAGGTTCAGAAAACAAAAGTTCTGTGTAAGTAACTATTTAAAGCCTCAGAAATCTAAATAGAAAGATCAGGAATCACAATCCCTGAGGTAAAATTTTTCTTATTGCTACTTTCGCAAATTTTGCTAATTTGGCAAAATTACTTACGTATTTTTTTCATGCTGCTGAGAAGTTTTAAAAGAATTTACCACCAAAATGTCAGTTTTCATCTTGTGAATGCATTGGCCTAATACCCCTAAAAATACAGAGACTGAAAAAGGATTGTTGGCACTATCTTTTCCTCCAAACTACTCTTCCTTTTTTCCCCATGGAAAACTAATCTACATATTTTTGAGGGAAACACTGGCCACACTGAAGTCCACATCAAAAACACTACATTTAAATGGCTTCAGGATTTCCTCATGTATTAATTTATTTCTGTAAATATACATAAGCCTGCAATGGCCAGACTTTGTTATGCAACAAGCAAGAAATAAAAACAAATTTTGCAACAGCTTTTATATAATCAAAACCATATGAAAAAATGCACTCTTTTTTTACAGAATGAAAAGTGAGATATACCTTTATTTATATTACAGGATAACATCATGCAAGTTTAAAGAAAGATCTTCCTAAGTGACAATACTGTGCTCAAAAAAACCCCTAACATTAAGAGGAGGACATTCCACAGCACAAAGCAAGTCAAATTATGGCATACAGCAGTAAAGAATTTACCAGACATTATCCTGTAGTAAAATTTGCCCTCAATGCTTTATGTCCAGTTCAACAGGAGCTCTGCTTGTACATCAACTATAGATCATGTTCCTTAATCTCCGAGTAAATCACAATACTTTATTTGCATATATTTACTGCTTATATGCAAGGAGGGCTTCTCAAGCTTTAGTCAATAAATAAAATACACCAATAGTCAGAGCTGCAAGCAATAAAAATTAAACCCCACCTCAAAACCAAGGTTTCTACAGTAGTGCTAATTACAAAGTACCTAAACTAAGCTTGGCTTCTAAAATGTAGCCTAGCTGTCACAATGCATAAACACAGCTGAAAGATACCAGCTAAAATTTCAGATGCTACTATATATAAAATACCAGAAAATTTCTGAAAGTGACTTGGGCAACACACAAAGCAGATTTAGGAATAGAAGCAGGTACCAAAGTGACCTTACCATTAAATACTTTCCCAAAGTGGTGTTTGTCTTTTTTTCTGAAACAACCCCTACATCAGATACAGTTATAAATTCAGAATTGCTTAAAAAGTACTTCTGACTGGTTTTAAGTGGCTCATATAAATACTATAATGATATTAAAAACATTCACACAAATAGCAAGATAAATTTATGACAAAGACATAGAGACTATTACCAAGCTTTGCCTGACACTACCACAGGAAATTTTTAGAAGAATCCAATTATAGATGCTGTGTTTTCAAGAGAAGTTCATGAAATCATTGTTCTGAGATTGTTTGATATTGCTACTGAAAACTGATCAAGTCTGGCAATGTACTGGAAAATAATGTCTTCAGCACAAATCCTCAGAAGTTTATTAGTGTCAATGCCCTTTCAGAGACGCAACGAAGTGTAGAATTTGGCCTTTCCTATTTATGAATCTACATTTTGCATTACTGCCTACCTGTTCCATTATCCATTCCATTACAGTTATTCCCTTCCCTTATCAGTTGCTCTGCTCTCCCAGAAATAGAAATTAGACAATTAACTGTCCTAATCACTTTTATTGAATTATTAAGTACTTCAGAACTTTAAATTTACACTGTAATTTTCATAATCTCAGTTATTTCCATCTCTCTGATTGAATTACGTTGTGTTTTTTAAAAATTAAACTGTCTTGTATACGGTTTTCTATATATTGACAGAAATGGAAAAGAAAAACCATCACGAGCAGTGCTGGATCTCCAGTTTATTCTCCAGCTCTTCACCATCATTCTATAGCACTTCCCATGCAGTAATGAAAGACAAAAAACCAAAGGCCAATGTGCAGGAGGATGAACCCAACTGCCTGTGAAAAAAAGTCATTTTGCTATTTGCAGGCAGCTCAGACAAGCCAAAATATTCTAATCACTTCTTCAAATTTGTTGAAATTCATCTGTAACAAGTTCTGTTCCATTTTAGTTCAATTTTTACTGTAATTAAAAAAATATACTGATTCAATTCTTTGACCACTCCTCTTAGGCTGACAGGAAGTGAGGAACCAGACCACTACAAAAATAGTTTTTTCCACAAGTAGATATGCAGAAAAGCCACAACATTAATGTATTTTTGGCGTCTGAACACGATATATGGAACAGGACTACATACAAAATCCAAACTAAATATAACAGTGTGCCCTTGCTCACATAAATAATTATTAAGGTGGCCCTGAAGACTGATCTACATATTCTAGTTCTAATTCTCTACAACATTTTAGAACTTAAACAAAAGGCACAAGAAAACTCAAAGGGAAGATCTCCTATTGCTTTTGAAAACTTCCCAGTTAAAGTGAAGAATATCTCCCCTAGGCTAAACCAGGGATCACAGCTCTAGAAATTCAATAAAGGAGAAGAGAAACATATTCTTAGTTCATATCAAATATCTAACTCTCAGCAACCAAACTCTACCCACTTCTTAAAGACCAACAGTAGACTGATGTACCTATGCTTTGGACCATTCTAAGTATCAGCCTGGTATTTTTTATTCAAAATCCATGAAATACTCTTATTTACTTTGACATTCTCTTCCCTAAACAAGGGTGCAACCAGGCATGCTCTTTTACTTTTTAGTATGTCTTGGAGTGCAGAAATGAAGAAAATTCTGTACCAAAACTATGGACAATCTGAATTTACATGATTACCCTGTTTATATTAGCAAGAAAGACACTAAAAGCCAACTTTCTTTGGCCAGAAATGAGTCAGCTGAGAACTGGAAAATTCTATGAACAGGACCTTGCCCTTTTCTGTTCCTTTGTAATACTGACTGGGGCATCAACTATTCTTGTTCCTGAAAACCCCATAAATAAAGCTGTTCATCTTTTTTCTTTTTTTAATTATTACCAATTTTTGAGAAGGACTGATGGACAAAGTCACAATTTCATCTTCAGGATATGCATCATCAATATGTTTATTGGTAGAGAAAGCATTTTTCTCAGCAAGTATATTTCAAGTAATCATATAGTCAACACTTTGCTTGAGGAGGAAATAATGCAAATGCCAGTTTCGAAAATGTTGATCACACACATTATTCTTTGTTGAAAGCAATGCCTGAGAGGAGGCTACTATCAAGAAATCATACAATAAGAATTATTCTGATGTTAATGTTATGACAGTTGAGTTCAGTGTCATGCTGGCAACAGCCTCACGGAATTCTGCATGTAGTGCCACATAGTGTTTAGTATGTTGACCTGGGCTTCTACAGCTTCTTTTCAACCAGTTAAAGCATTCTGCAAAAGAAGCCAAGTAGGTTTCCTAGAGAAAATGCAAGGAGTTCATATATTCAGTTTCAAAGGGAGATATAAGACTTAGCCCTTAAAGACCTCATGGATTAACAGTTGTGATAAAGAGAGATCCCACACTTGCAACATAATAAAGCTGAAGAGATTCCTAAATTATGCTTCCAGATGAAATGGAAGAAATGACAAAGGCAGTATGGTGAACAGTAAAAATTATGTTATGAGGTGATGCAGAAAGCATAACAGTCCTTTCTCTTCTGTACCTGCTTAGAAAAACAAGAGTGCTTCTCTTCACTCCTCTTTCCACAAGACAACGCAAAGAGATGTGGAACTCTCTATCATTTAAGACAACCACCATGCACACCAATGTATGAGCTTTGCTGCCAAGGGCGGAGCAGCTGTAGGCCACAGTGCCAGTACAATCTGTAGCATCAGTATCTGGCAGGTCAACTAAGAGTAAGAAATATGAGGCCTGCTAGAGGCTAGTTCTCAGGTACAGCAGGTAGGACATGCCTTAGATTTCTCAACATTGAGAAAAATCAAAACAAAATTAATCTTCTGACTCCCAGGAACAAGGAGCAAGATGGTCTCCAAGACTGACTTTGAAGTCTAAATCATCTTACCTGTTCTATGTGTGTGTTAATGTCTACAGGAAACTCTCTCAAATATACAGGGTGATGAACTTCCGCATTTGTGCCAAAATACAATTCCTACTCACATTTTTTCTAAAATTGACTTATCAGATTATGAGTGTCTTTTTGCATGAGGTAGGACCTCAGTACTATGGTTTGTAGGGCTCCCCAAATTTCTTCACTTACCTGACATTTATCACAGCATGTTCAATATAACCAGTTCTGCTTTAGGCTACATATACTGAAAATATATTTGGAAGGGAAGAGGAGAAGGAAGGGAAGAGGAGAAGGAAGGGAAGAGGAGAAGGAAGGGAAGAGGGATGAGAGACAAGAAAAGAGAACAGAAAAGTGAAGAGATATGAAAGACAAGAAAAGAGAGAAAATAAAAAGAAAAAAGAAAGAAAAATAAAAGAAAGGGACAATGAAAGAAAGGAAAAAATAAAAATAGAAAAGAGAAA
>NW_009617866.1:0-1627 GCF_000690535.1 Cariama cristata
GCGGGCAGGGAGGGACGGTCCTTCGCCCACCTGGAACCCTGAGCTGCCTCCCGGCCTCGAGTCGCTGCCGAGACGAGCATCCCCGGCGTGGGCGGCGGGCATGGGAAAGGATGGAGCCAGCCCATCCTGCGGTGCCATGGTAACAGCTCCCCTTTTTATCCCCGGTGTTTTCCATTTTGTGTTTTGAAATTAATTATTCAGCGTAGAGCAGGAACAAAAAGGAGATTACGCGCCCTGGTCCCGCAGGTATCTGGGAAGAAAGAGCTTCCCGGGGTTTCCAGGGGAGACCAGGATTAGGGAATGGTTTTTCTGTAATCATTCTTCCGAAGCAGCAGTTGGGGGTGCACTCTGAGCATGCTGATCATCCCCGTTCCCCTGCGAATCAAGAGATTTTTGTAACAACACACATTTTCTTAAGGATTTACTACAGCAGTTAAAAAAAAAAAAATAATCAGCAAACTGTGTTTGTTTTCTCTGCACACCCAAGCATCTCTGAATTGTGGCCAGGTACATCGGGGGATTGGATTTCCAGGTCCCCGAGGTGCCAGTAACGATCCTGCAGCAGCAAGAGCAGCATCGCTGCGGGGCGACCGCTCTGACTTGCACCTCTCCGCCTCGCTGGAGATTTGGAGATTTTGCTCTTTCGCATCGTTGAACCCCGTGCCGCGTCCGAGCCTGCCAGAGCACCAGCTTGAGTTTTGGGGTGTGCAAAGAGCATTAAGCCTTGGTTTGGTGGGAGGCTTGGGGAGGAGGTTTGCTGGCTTTGCTTTATTCTTTCATTTTTTTTCCATCCCTTAACCCATTCTCGAAAATGGCAGGTCAGCCTTTTTAAAAATGTTTTAGGGCACAACAACATGAAAGCCGCTTCAAGTTTATTTACTGAAATGATTTGGGCCAGACAAGGTACATTATATATGGTACATATAGTGTATAGAGTGTATCTTTTGAGAAGTATCAAAAGATGAAATTGTATAGAACGTGGGCTTTATAAAAATATATGCAGTCCTTAATAGTCTTACTGTGAAGGATGGAAAGAAACAGAAGTCATAAAAAACCCTGCCCCTGCAGCTCATCGAATTTGGTGGCTGACGGAGGCTGCAACCGGCAGTGCCGCAAGGCTGCTGGGGCGAGGGGTCCGGGCTTAAGGCCTGGGGGGTGTTGGGGGCAGCCCCCACACCGCGGCGGGGACCGCAGAGAGGGGAGCGGAAAAGTCCCCGGGATTCGGCCAGCAGCATCCTCAGGGGATGCGCGGTCCCTGGGGAGGGTGAGTATCGACCCCACAGCCAACTGAGTCCTCCCTTGATTTTTTTTTAATTTTGTTTTTATAAATGACTGGAAAACTTCAGCCGTGTTGCTGTTTTGCAAGTCTGGAACTTGGCTGATTTTTCAGTATTCATTTTGTGTTTCTACTGAGGTGTCTGTCAAAACTTCCCAGAACCACAAACCGTCTTTTAACCAATATTATTCTTTTACCAAAGATCTTAACTTTTTTTCGGTTCACCAATATGTTCACAACCGATTTGACGAGCATTTCAAAATATTTCTGATAAATGCTTTACTTAAAAGCATTCTTTTTGGCTAAATACAGAATTTTTAAGTATTGGCTAAATTATTAAACACTTTTGAT
>NW_009617866.1:1642-2298 GCF_000690535.1 Cariama cristata
AAGAGTCAGCTGAGCTTGTGCAGCTGGGGAGGAAGCCCTGGGCAGCCCCTCGGGGTGTGGGGGGGCAATCCTCCCTCCTCCCTCACTACCCCCAGTCCCCCCGAAGTAACGCTATTTAGTGTCTGGAGGATTTAATGAGAAAAAGGCCACACCTCAGCCCTTTTACCACTAGACAGTGGATTACCGCTGGGATTTTCCCTTTTTTAGGCTTCAGCCCCGTGAGTGGCTCTGGGGAGGGACCTGGCGAGCGATGCACAGCTGGACCGCACAGCAACCCACCATGGGGGAGCGGCGCAAGGGGAGAATAGTCAGATTGCACCAGACGAGCACTTTGGCCAAGAAGACTTTGGCTTTCCGTGGGGGAAGAATGTGCTAATTATTTTGTAGTTTATTTTTATAATTAGTTGCATAAACCAGAACTGGTTAAATTGAAATCTTTGCTCTTATCTAGTGTATGGGAGCTGGCTTTGAGGCTATCTTTGCAGCCTAGAACTTTTTCCCTACTTTTAAGTGCAACGGATAAAGCTGCCGTGCTGCCCCAAGATCTCTGCTCTTCCCAGAAAGGGGTGAAAGGACCAGTGTGGGGTGTGCATCAGCCCAACTTTCTGCAGCTCTCCAGTCCCCCCAGCCCTCCTGGAGAACTTCCAGCGGGAACA
>NW_009617866.1:2329-3426 GCF_000690535.1 Cariama cristata
GGGACCAGGCATCATCCTGGCAGACCACAAAGGACAGGAGGAGGTGCAGACCCCCCACCCGCCGCTCCCCGAATGGCCCAGGGCTGGGACAGCACCCAGCAGAAACCCACCGTTTTTTGCACCTTATTGTGTGTTGGACCAGGAATGGTGAGGAGAAACCTTTCCGGAATCAAAAGAAAACAAAAAAATCCAAAGATTGGTTGGACGGAGATTAATCTAATTTCCCGTCGTGCAAACTCGCCCTCGGAGCGCGGATGTTCTTGTATATTCATAAATGACGCCCCGGACGTTTTAGGGAACCCTGCTCTTACAAACCTGGGCTGTGACTCCTGTCAAGAAACCCGTATTATATGATTAGGGAAAGCTCGCATAATTGTAACGCATACATGAAAACGATGTTAATTGTTTTGTAAGATGCATTTTTTAAAGATTTAAAAATAGCACACTTAAAATACCCTGTGTTCATTTAAGACTATTTTACTTTGGCATTATTAATCACCTTGTTTTCTAATCTATTAATTAAAATTTTAAAAAGCAACTATACAACTTTAAAGACCACAAAACCCTGCATCTTAAAGGTGGGTTACATTTCCTCAGGAAGAACCACGGAAGTTTTGAAATGTATTTACACAGGTTTATCTTTTATCTGCACATACTAAGAGGGCATCTGTGCACGTATCTGTCTATATTTATGGGTATGTGCGTAGGAAGAGAGGAAAACCCCATTAAGTATATATTACATACCTCTGCAAGACGATGCCCCGCAAGGCAGCAGCCGCTGCTATTACTCCCTTTTAAAGGTCATTCCCAGTCTTTAGAGTAAGAAGGTAGCACAGGAATGAATTATATATAGCCTCTCCGAGACCACATTCACACTGACTCAGCCAAAGAGCAGTCCTACGCGTGGTGCAGGAATTTTCCTTTCTTATGGGGTAAAGGGGAAAAAAAATCATTAATTGTCTTCCCAGGTTCAGAATAATCATTCTGACTGTTACACTTTGCAAGGTAAAATAAGGATGGAGAAAGGAGCACTGATAAAAAGGGTTTATAAGGCTTTATTAATTATTCTAAATATTAAATGTTAATTAGAAGAGCGT
>NW_009617866.1:3447-5828 GCF_000690535.1 Cariama cristata
GGGCTGTATTTGCATGTCATTTCAGGGCCCTCACCGGCTTCTTCTCCATCCTACAGATGTGCACGCAGCGATAGACAGCGCGGACAGGACCCCCAGCCCAGTACAGCCCAGGACACAGACCGCTGGCCTGGTGTTGAGGACTCAGAGTTAATAATGCAATAGCTGAAAACTGTAAAAAAAAAAAGAAAATTGATCATTGGACTTAAGTTGACCGCAGAAGCCAAGGTTTTGGTGCTAGATTCATCCATCTTCAGCAGTGGGGGACATGGTAGGTGCATAGGTTTGCTTTGAGTGATACTCAGTTCGCTTCAGCCATAGGAAAATTCAGACACCGAGCGATAAAACAAAGCCAAAACAAAACAGGAAAAAAGCATTCTGTCTGAAGCTCGCCGGGTCAATCGCCAATCAAGAGCATAATCTGTGAAGTTCTCTTTTTGTCCCCAGTTTAGGAGTCAGTAGGTTTATAACAGGCAAATGCTGTATTCCAGAAGGATTACGTAACCAAGAACAACAAACAAAATGGTATTTTAGGCAACACAATAATTCCTATGAGATTTTACGAAGAAGAAGCGTCTCCAGCTTTATATTCTAAAATTGCGCCAAGGGTTATCTATCTGCTGCAGGTACGTCGCTATCAGTTCGGGCTGAGAAAGGCAATAATCTAAAATGGGATTTCTAGTTATTATTCACATTACGTGCCACATCTCCCTTCATCGCCCTTCCTTTCTCATTCCGCAATACTGAGGCTGTTTGGGTTTGTGCGAGTCTCTTTGCCGGGAGGATACCTGTGGTTAAACCCCTCCGTGCCACGGCTGCACCGTGTCCAGCCCAGGGCGACCTGCGCCGTGCCGGCGGCTGAGCTGGCTGGGGCCAGGGCTGAAATACCTGCTCCAGGAGCACAAAGGGATGCATCCTTCGTGCCCAGAAAGCAGCCGGGAATAACTTACCCCAGTTAATGCACGCTCCTTGGCTTTCCTGTAGTATGGCATAGCCCCAGGGGACCTTCAGCACCTCCCAGGGGGATGCAGGCACCGTGGGTCTGAATTTCACAGGTGGTTAGCGGCAGAGATCCCACTTGTTTCAGGAATTAATAGCAAAAAGATTTCAGGTGTTTACATTAAAATACCTCAGGCTTTGACCGGCTGCAATGAAGTCACTGGAATAACTAAACACTGTGAAGTAGGAGCAGCTTTCAGTCCGAGCATCCTGAGGCTGTAAACGCGTACGTTATTTCCCCTTCGCTTTAACTGTATACCTGCGGGACATTTCACTGAACCAGGTGCTTACCCCCAAAGTTTGGTTGTTTTCTAGGCAGCCTTGGCCACAATGATTTATACCTTTCAAATAAACAAAAGTAGAATGCAGGCTTTGATTTTCTACATTGCAATCACAACTGAAACATCCCATTTGAGAGAAATTTGGGCTAGATGGAATAATCCCTCCTGACTTAATTAATGAGTCGTGAATACTTTTCTACCTACATAGTGCATGCACACCCAGGGTGTTATTGCTCTGCTGTCACTGTTATGGGGGGTTATGGGGGCTCTGGGTTCGTCCCACCGTTCCACTTCTTAAACTCCTCCCGCACAACTCCCAGCCGCCTCGCTGGATTCACCGGAGTCACTTCGGAGGGCCGTGCCGTGCCACACGCACAAGGTCACGACCAAAAAGGATGTCCCAGGCAGAGGGGGGGCGCAGGGCTCCTTGTCTCACTGTGACCCACACATCGCGCGCTCACTTCTCGCTGCCGTCTGAATCGCGGAGCTGACCCCGCATCAGAAAACAAAACTCGAGAGGGTTTAAAGTCACCCGACAGGTCCCAGGGGTGCTGGGTCACGCTGAGAGGTGGTGCTGAGCTGCCTCAAGGGCTCACGGGACCCCAGGGGGGTGCTGAGCCCAATCCTGTGCCGATTCCTTTGCTGAGCACCTGTGTCCAGCCCTTCGGCAGGCTGAAACGTTCAGCAAGTGCACGGTTTCGTGAAAGAGCCACCCGAAGAAATGAATTCTTCACTAAACCACCTCGCTACACCCTCCCAAAACAGTATTTTTAATCACATTTTTATTTATTAGAAACAAACCCCCCTGCAAAATAATATTAATTAGAGTAATAATAAGCCTACGTAAAGGGATTTGTTCACAATTTGAATTATCACCACAGCGCTGATAGCGTCTGAATTGCTGTAAGTTGTAATGGCGATAACCTTACACTTAACGATCTTTTCATTAGTCCCTGCTAAAATAGCGTTAGTGAATCCAGTATATCTCAGGGAAAGATATAGAAATGAAAATACAACCTCCTGCACAAAGAAATAAAGTGCTGGGAGGCACATGGAGATTAGCAAGTCTTTATATATACATAAAATATCTATTTTTACATATAT
>NW_009617867.1:0-5950 GCF_000690535.1 Cariama cristata
GGGAGAGCCTGCGGAAGCCCCTCGCTGCTCGGGGCCGCGGACTCGCGGGAGCACGGCTGAGGACGTGGCGCGGCGAGATTCGGTGGGGTGGTACGCCCCGTTTGCTGTTAGCTGTGGGAGACATTTCAGCTGCCGGTCCCTAGAGGAGGAGAGCCTGGGAAGGATGTAGCTGCTGCTTGCTGAGGACAGGTTTCCACGTTTAAGAGATACCAGCCCCAAGAACAGCCTTTTCCAGATATTTTGTGAGCCCTTAGGGACCCGATGGAATCGCAGGGCGAAGGCTCCCTCACATCTCTCCGCTCTTTGTTCAGTGTTTGTGGTGACACCTGCGGATTAGCACCTCGCCCTCGCCTTGCCAGGCTCCTCTGAGCCCACCCCAAGGGTCAGCACAGACGCTGCTGGGAAGACAAAGCGAGAGATAAGGTCAGGTTTCTGTTAGAAGATTGCAAACTAAATCGCCAGCAAAGCATACATACAGTTTTAATCTCAGCCCTGCACCACAATGCGTCTCTTTGCTTAGCCTCTCTTACCTAGGACGTACCTCCGCTCTCAGAAGCAAGGGCTGAGGGCCGGCAGGGTGTGATCCTCTGCTGTCCAGGAGCGGAGACCTCTTCCCCAGCATGGAGCTGGTTTATAGACCTTAGGGCTGGAGTCAGAGCTAAAAGGGCGAATGCTGAGGAGAGTATTGAGGAGTCAGACTGGAAATGTCAGACTTTAAATATTACAGACCGTCCTTCCTCTGGTCTCTGGACAAGACAATGTAACGCATCGCTGTTACATACTTTGCCTACAACTGATCACAGAAAAAATTTGTGACGCTCATATGATTTGCTGCATAGTTGCGGCTCAGATGCCCGTTTAAATATCGCCTTGTTTCCATCCTTCTCCCTCCAGCAAATGTCACAGTCAGCACAGCAGCGCTTCTGAAGCTCTTGTTTTCCTCTGATAGCATGAAGCAACCCAAATAATATCAGTGGGCTGTGGCTAGAAAGCTTCACTAGGAAGGAGAATTAACCCAATTGAATAAACATGGGTCGGCTTTGGCTAAAACCTCCGGGTGAAATCTCTAGGTCACTTTGGCTGAAAATGATGGTATGAGATGGGTCAGACATCCAAGCCTCGGCTCGCCCTGTGTTCCAGGCTCTAAAGTCAGCCTTCACAAACGAAGCAAGCAGGGGATGTTTTCCTGCTGGCCCGGCGGCGATAACGGGCTCTGGGAGGGCACAGGGGAGCGCTGGAGCCTGCGGCAGAGAAGGGTGGAGATGTGGCCGAGGAGGATGGAGATGCTGCCGAGGAGGATGGAGATGTGGCCGAGGAGGATGGAGACAACCGTCCCGGGGAGGACAGGGTGGAGAGGAGGCAGGAAGGGAGCACCGCGTTGTTGCAGCAACGATGAGCTCTCGCAGCACCGTCCGACTGCGCCCCAGTTCTCTGCGCAGTCGATGGAGGGGAATAATTGTGTTTTGAAAAGGCTGGCTTTAAAAGACACAATAAATATCCTGACTGACACCTCCCTGGTAAATGTGCATAAATTCCCTTGGATAACATGCCGCTCGGAGAATTACCGGCTCTGAGTGCCTGGGTAAGTTTTACGGCTTTGGTTTCCATAGGCTGGGAATTCCCTCCCAGCTCTTGGGTTGAACACTGCAGCCGCAATTTAAAAGCACTCACGTGTTTACCCCTATGTTAGATAAAGAAAGAGGCTACATGTGATACTCTTTGATGCAGCCGGAAAGCCGGGTCCATCAGCAAGGCTGTAACCTTAGGTGGATAAACAGGCGGAATAGCCTCTCCAGCAAAAACCAGCTTTGAGCACCGGGAAGGATAAAGTCCTAATTCTGCAAAGATACGATCGGCAGCCACTGCAGCACCTATTGTTTCTATTCAGAAGCTCCCTCCTGTATCTTTGCCTCTCCTCCTACATCAGTTTCAGGCTACTGGGAAACTCCTCGGTTCCCAGTCCCTGCGCAAGCTACTCTAACCCCTGGATGCACTTGAAGGCAGCTGACTCTGGTTTGGGTTTTGCTCTATTGTCTCAGGTTTCCTCCCTTGACCTCTTGCAGAGATACCATTCAAACACTCTGAAAAGAAACTCTGACTTGCTAGTTACATAAACATTCAAACAAAAGGCGTGCATAATTAGATCACCCAATTTTGTGCAGCAGCAGAAGCCTTATTAACAGACAGCAACCCTAGAAAGACGGCTTTTTCTTAACCAGAGCAAAACCACAGGGCTGAGAAAACTTGGACAGTGTTTATCTACTGCAGTCTTACAGATGACATAACGCTGTTAATTAATGGACTCCAGAGAGTCTTCCTAGTGTGCCTTTGTCTACAAGCACATTTAAATAAAAACTTTTCTATCGCTGACTTGAACTCGCTTTTAAGGACCAGTCCTGCATTGCATTTGCTACGGAGACAAACGCCCTGCGCATACACGGCGTAAAACAGCTGTAGGGCAAAATAGGGTTGTAGCGAGTTCGCGTGGCGCAGAGTAACAACGTGGTGATCCTGTCTGTTAGCGATGGCAATAGATCACACGTCGGACACTGCTAGATGCTACGCACAAAGCGAAGCTGAAGCTCAGACAACAACGGCGATGGTCATTTGGTTGATAGCCAACTGCTGGTAGAGCCAAAGCGGCGAAGGCGAGCTCCAGGCAGACCATGGCTCCTCCAGACGTGGCCGTCGTTCAGTTGCTACAAAAGCCCGTGACCTGCTCCTCAGCGTGGGGCTACCCGCCTTGCTGGGGTACACGGCCACCATAGGCAATGAGCAGCATCTCTTGATGTTTCTTGGGGGACACGGAGCAATTTGTACCTTTGTGACTCTCTCCAAAGAGACAAGATCAAGAGAAGCCGACACCGTCCCCGGGAGATACGGACCTAGCTATGGTCCAGATCGCAGCCACGGTTTGGGGCTGTGAAAGGCTCAAACAGCTTCATTTAGAAGAATGTCCTTTTCCATGGGAAACAAGGAGAATGGAGGCAAGGAAAACCATCCTGGAGAGCTCAGCTCATCTGGAAGGGCCCCAGTGGCCTTGCACAGGTACAGCGTGGTGTCTTCGGAGGGCGTTTGGTTCTGCCCTTGCATCCCTGCAGGCGCGTGGCTTCGGCGTGTTCTGTGCGGGAGCTGCGGGTCCACAAAAGGATGAGTTGAGAGCCCACGGGGCCCAGGGGTACGCCGGGACCCGGAGCGTGCTGGGGTGCCCAGGATGGCGGAGGAGCCTGGCATCGGGGTGTTCCCCTGCAAGCACCCGCCTGTGAGCAAGGGGCCTGCTCGGATGTTATAGTCAAGGCAGTCTCTGGCTCTTGAGGACAATTTTACTCCTCTTAAAGTAGACTTTAGCTAAGTTGGGTGCTTGGCAGTTGCAAAGGCTGTGTCTGCACTATTGGTTTGGTTTGGCTCACAAGTGAGCTTTAGACATGGTTCTCCATATCGGCTCCAGGGAGATTTCTGTGGATACTGAGAACAGCCCAAACGCTCCTCCCAGCTTCCTTCTCCGTATTTTAGGGGGAGCTTCAGGCAATCGAGCAACTGTCAAATTTCAAAGCTTGACAAAGCAGCTGTTTCACTCCCAGAAGGAGGTACACCTTGTTCTTCCTGAGCAACAGCCCTGACGCCTGATTGAAGGAGTCTGACCATGACAATAAAGGAGGACCTGGACCAGGATGGCAGTGGCAGAGCAGGGGAGGATGGATTTAAGCCCCTGTGCCCCCCGGGGCTCTCCAGGCTATTTCCTCAGGGAAGGAAGCCAGAGCCCCGGTCCAGCCGACAGACTATTGAGCAGCTCCCGTCATTCCTTAACTGGGCCAAGGGCACGGCTGGGAAGAAGAACTCAATTTGGACACTACAGCTTGGTGAGGAAGTATTGACTTCTCATTCCCTTTTATTTCTGGGTAGAAATTTGTCACCCCACCCTATTTTCTTGGTGGAAAAATGTTTAAATGAATATTCCTCTGGAAGTTAAAATGAAAAGATTTTCATGAAAATTATTCTCTTTGGGCTCACAACATCACTGGAAATTAATCTACGTCTAATAGAAGTTCGATTTCAAAAGGCAGTGGATGTTGAATTTGAGATTTTTTTAATCTGTGTGGGTGTTGGGGATGTCCTCCTCCTCCCTTTTTGCCAGAGGGAGATGGTGCTGGGGCTCTACACGAGTGCCCTGCCTGCCTGCACCAAAGGGTCCGTCACCCTCATTTCCTCCATCAAAGCGATGCAACTTTCTGCCAAAAGACAAAGCACTGACCGAAGCAGGCTCTGCCACCTCTCGCTGAACCCTGCTGCTCTGGGCCGGTCCTCTCCGGGGTCTGGACCAGTAATTCCATCTTGGCCGTGTGCCTTGGAAAACGCTGTGTTTCTGGGGGCGGGGAAGGCGGTGCTGCCAGCCCCCAGGCAGCCCTAGCCACGGCAGCAGCCTCCCGCCTCTTCTGGGAGCCCCCCGAACCCAGCCCCGGGTCGTCGCTTCTCCTGGGCGCTGACTGCGGGCACCTTCGCACGGGGAGCCGCTCTTTATCTGGTCGTCGTGCAGCACTCAACACAAGGCAGGTTAGGGTGGTTCGGTTTGGGTTCTCTCTCATGTTTTTTCAGAAGGGGCCCTAGAAAGCAATACAAAAGAAATACAAGAAGAAAGCAGAAGGTGGTGTTACAAACCCTCTAATGCAAGCTCTTACTCCATGGCACCATAATGAATATGTTTTGCTGAGTTTAAAAAAAAAAAATGTGGATTTTCTCAGCTGCCCATGGAAATGGAATATAAATGTGAAGTCAGTATGAGCTAAAGATTTGTAACCCAATCAGCCAGGTCATGGAGAGCCAAGAAGATTTTTCTACTCACCTAAATCAAGGAATTGTGTGAGCCATGGGACTAATAAATCCTGATGTCCTGTGTCCTTCTTCCACATAAGTCTCTGCTGTCTGGGGACAGTTGTTAGTTTTTCCTTCCAGAAAGGAAGGAAATTCACTGAAATCACTTGAGACAACTCCATCACTGGTTCCTGAGACAACCTGGGAGGGGCAGGACTTGTGATCTGCCCTGGGAGCTGCCCGGAGGAGCCAAGGGATGCCCATGCACTGGTACAGGAGTACCAGGGTACCTCTAGGGAAGTCTGGAAACGCTGGTTGCAATGTGGGGCTTTTCCCTTCCATCACTTTGTCTTGCCTAGAGGAACCACCAGCTCTTTGGAAAAGCAATTGTGCTTTTGTTAAGTGTCCAACATCAAGGAGTTCTGGCCTAGAGGAATGGGGTGATCCTACCTCGCTCAGCCACTTCCTCTAGCGAGGTGCTAGAAATGGAGCTGGAGCCTCGGTGACGATGGCTTTTGGCTCTAGAGAACAAGCGCTCACAGCTCTGACTCCTGGCCACAAAGGGAAGGCAAGGCCAGGCCTTTCCGTTCCTGATTGCCCCCCGGCACGATGAAGTAGAAACGCCTGGAGACCCAGTGAGAGTCCTGCAGGGAGACGGCCACCCTCTGGGGAGCAATCTGATGGGCAGAGCAGATTAACAGCACGTTCTGCAAAGGACGCGGGAGCGTCCTGGTAAGCTGCTTCTCTTTGGGAGTCTTTGAAGGATCTTGCCTAGAATCCCATTTTGTGGCAAAGTACAGTTACAATTCCTGTTCCCTTCTCCTGCCTGGAGAAAGAGCCAGAGGAACCTGCCAGCCGCTCTCCTGCTGCTCCAGACGTCCCACCTGATGTCCCACCTGCAGAGCAGTCGTTCCCGGACCCATCCCGGAGCTGCTCCCTTCCTGCTCTCGCAGAAGCAAGGGAGATGGAGCAGCACTGGAGGACTGGTGCAAAAGTCACCCTTGACTGAGACGTCAGCGGCTACTGAACCACTTACCCTTCCCGAGGGGTCACCACTTTTGACAGCCAAGGAGCTCGGGGAATACTCGTGGCTGATGGCTCTCTCAGGAGAGATTGGACTTGTCTCACTCTTGCCTCAGGG
>NW_009617867.1:5981-7835 GCF_000690535.1 Cariama cristata
GAGACCGCACTGTCACTGCTGGTCATGTCCATCTGCCCTGCTGCCCCCGCCCACCTCGCTTGCTGTTTTCCTTCATTGTTCTTCTCTAAGTTGTAAGAGATGAGTTGTGAAGTGCTGCGGGTGACGTCCTGGTGTCCCTGCCCTGCTGCCCCTTCCAGTACGCCACATAGGAGCTGCAGGGTCTTGTGAAGCCCCTGGAGAAAAAGCTCTGCGCTTGTCTTCATCACCCTGAGCAAACTTGCTACCAGCTATGGTGCAGCAATCTCCATTTCGTGCTTCGATGTGACACCCTCTGAGAGCGGGGAGCAGGGATCCCCCCCCATTCCCGCCAGCACTCGGCCGCAGCATCAGGGCTACCTCATCCCTCACTGTCCAGGACCTGCACACCGCGACCTGCTGACACAAGTGCCCTCAGGACGGGACCGTGGGGGACACCAAACCTACCAGAGCCCTGCTCCACGCTCTCCTCCCCATCCCACCCTCGAGCGCATCCCTGCTCCCGTTCCTGTCGCGGGAGACCAGCCCGCGGGCTTTACCCTGGCAAGAGACTTGCTTGCTTGGTACCTGCCCGTTGGCTTTCTCTGGCATCTCCGGAGTCCCTGTTGCCCTTCTCCCTCCCCGCAAAGGCCTGGCTGCCCCGACCCCTTGCCCAGCAGAGATGCTGAGGGGTTTCCACTGTAGCCTCTGGTAGCAGACTGCTCTCCCTCCCTCGGCCCTCTCCCTCGGCCATGCACACCCTGCTGAGCCAGGCAGGCAGCACCACGCTCAAGCAAGTTTTTTGGTGGCCATAAGCATTTGCTGCAAGCACCAGGGTGCACGGGGAGCAGAGGTGGTCACCCCGTGTTGGACACTTCAGTCTGTTCTCAGGCTGTCGCAGAAACTTCTGAACTTGGCCAAGTTCAGGCCCTTTCCAGCTTCAAACAGTCTTGGCAAAAACAGTGTCTGCAGCTCGGGAGATTGATGTGGACCGGAGGAAAAAGGCAGTTGATGTAATTCTGCTCCTTAACCTCCTGCGACAAGGCTTGAAAAGAATTAAAAAAAAGGTGTGATGGGAGGAGGAGGAGGTGGGAAACAGCTCAGCACTTTAATGAAGACTTTTCAAAATGTCTCACACCTTGTCCCTGAATTCAAGTCTCTTCCAGAAATGAGCACCAAGGAGCACGGTGTTGTTGTTCAAGACAGCCGGGGATGCTAATGCAAGGTACCTGCACTGGTGCCTCTTTTTTAGTTGATCTGTTTTTCCTCTTCTTTTGTTGAAGTTCAAGAAATGTCATTCCAAAGGTGTAAATAGGCACTTCAGACCTTGGGAAAAATGTTCCTTCCCTTGGAGGAGGAAGGCTGGTTTTGTGACAAAATTCGTTTTTTCTTCGGTGGGGCTGTTAGAAGCTGGCTTTACAGAGAGTAATATTTAAAACAGTTTGGTGGGAAACGACTGCAGCCCTTTTTGTATGGCAACACACCGGCATATCTGAAACGCCCTTTCGGGTGTAGACCCTGGACCTAGACCCACTGACAACCTCCTGGGATAAACCCACGGAAAGGACATCTCGCTCCCGAGATGAGGGACGCTGAGACGTCCCCTTCTCCTTGTCGCTGCCAGACCTCTGCGCCCACCGCGGCCCACCGCTTCCGCCGGCACCCACTGCTCCAGGACAGGGCCCTGGGTCCCCCAGAAAATCCACAGGGAATCATCTCCCTCTTATGGTGCCATCCCATACTACACTTGGGTCCTCCTCTCCCGGCTCCCCACCGTTTAATGGGGAGCAAGGAGGTGGCAGCCCCCCTGCCTGCCGGACACAGGTCGGCTACACCATGGCGGGAACGAGGGGCTCTAAAACGGGGACGGGCGGGAAG
>NW_009617868.1:0-17879 GCF_000690535.1 Cariama cristata
CTTCGGTCACACCAGCCCCATGCAACACTACAGGCTTGGGGAAGAGTGGCTGGAAAGCTGCCCAGTGGAAAAAGACCTGGGAGTGTTGGTCGGCAGCTGGGGCAAGTATGAGCCAGCAGCATGCCCAGGTGGCCAAGAAGGCCAATGGCACCCTGGCTTGTATTAGAAATAGTGTGGCCAGCAGGACGAGGGAAGTGATCGTCCCCCCTGTACTTGGCACTGGTGAGGCCACACCTCAAGTACAGTGTCCAGTACACATTGAGGTGTTGGACCATGTCCAGAGAAGAGCAACAAAGTTGGTGAAGGGTCTTGAGGGTAAGTCTTATGAGGAGCAGCTGAGGGAGCTGGGGTTGTTTAACCTGGAGAAAAGGAGGCTGAGGGGAGACCTTATCACTCTTTACAACTGCCTGAAAGGTGGCTATGGCAAGGTGGGGGTCGGTCTCTTCTCCCAAGTAACAAGTGATAGGATGAGAGGAAATGGCCTCAAGTTGTGCCAGGGCAGGTTTAGATTGGATATTAGGAAAACATGCTTCACTGAAAGGGTTGTCAAGTATTGGAACAGGCTGGCCAGGGAAGTGGCAGGGGCACCACCCCCAGAGGGATAAGTCATGGAGTCACCATCCCTGGAGGCATTTAAAAGATATGTAGATATGGTGCTTAGAGACATGGTTTAGTGGTGGACTTGGCAGTGTTAGGTTAACAGTTGGACTCGATGATCTTAATGGTCTTTTCCAACTTAAATGATTCTATGATTCTATAATTCTGTAATTCCTATTCTGTCTACAATCCAGCCATAAATTAAATACAAAAAATATCCAATAAATTCTTTTTTGCTTTCTACATGATAGCTGACTATATGATATGTGTGCTTTGACTTGCATACCATTTGTCTTTTTTTCTCCTAAATTTTTGTTAATCAGATGAATATACATTTCAAGACAAGAAAGACAAATTATTATTTAAGGACTAGTATATATGAAGCATTTATATTTTGTAATGGTAAGTATGAAAAAGATTTCTTCTCACTATAAAAATAAGTGACTTCTGAATTGAACTTAGAATCAAAAGAGGAAGCTTGAAACAATTCACACTACCTAGTTCAAGCCAGTTTGCCAATTGCTAACTGGAGAAACACAGACCCTCAGAAGATCCAGAGAAATACTTTTAAGCAGACAGACATTAGTAGACGTGGATTTTAATGATAACAGGAATTTTTTTTAACAAGCCAAGCAACTATGGGGTGTGGTCCACTATGCCCTATAGTTAAATTTCACTGACTGCCCCAGCAAAACTCCCTTTGTAATGTGAGGCCTTTTAAATTGAAACAATTATTTGAGAGCCACTGGAAGATTAAATCTATGCATAGATCTGAAAAATTACTGAAGTTCATGCATCCTGTTTTATTGCCACAAAGTTGAATTTGAAAAATTGTATTTTCACTGGAATTAGTTTTTCTTTTCGTCTGCTTTCCATTCAAGTCTGCTGCTACAATAAAAGGATCAGATTTCCTTTCCTCAGTTTAAGAAAATAAACCCGTCATCAAACAGAATCTCTGTGTATTTGACCATGACCATGGCACATCATTTTTTTTTGAGTTATGTGAAATTTGATTGTGTTTCATTAGCAATTGAAAATGTTCACTGCTATTAGATGTAATAGAGCTTTCAATGCTAAAAAGAAAATAATCTAGAAATGCTGCTATTCCATTGATTTTATTGCTACTGGAATTATTTGAGCGACAAGTGAAACTTTCCTACCCACTGAATGATAGAATAATTTCTTCGGACATAAAATATTTTCTTAAGTATACTGCAACCAGGGGAAAAATGTCAAACAGCATTTGTCATCCACCTTATGAATTATTAAATGCTATCCTCGCTGCAAACAGATGGCAGGCAGCCGTTCTGCATGGTAGTGGTGTTTAAAATGGCAGGTGAGAATTGCTGTAGTAGAGGAAAATAACGCTTCATAAATGTCTGTTTTTAAAGGATATTCTTGGCAGAAATATTAACAGGGTAACTAAAGAGTGATTAGATAAGCCAGAAAAATGGAAGCATATTGTCACAAATATTTTTTTTTGGGGGAAAGGAACATTTTATGGGCTGTGGCAGCTAAAGACAGGGAAAGGGCAGAAGCACAGAATTGAGCATGGAGCTTGTATGATCTGCTTCTAAAATCAGTGGTGAAACGAAACAAAAAATAGTATAAAGTAATCTATAGCTTTCCTTGGATGACCCTATTTAATCCTGCTCTCTCCTGAGGGACTGTACAGAGACATTGAACCCTTCCTCCTTTACAAGTTCTAGCTCCTCTCTTCTGTCTCATCTCCTTCACTATGAAATTTCAGTTGTAGATGGTAGTAATAAACCAACCACCTACAATATACTGTTATCATTTATGATGTCATTAGAACTCCTCAGCAGAAATGATTGATTACTTGGAATTGCTAACCATTTTTTGAGGGTGATACCTCTGAAAATAAATCAGGTTTATTTCAACCACTGCTACATGATAGAGACTTATGTTCCATTTTATGAGCTTCAGTACATGTAATACCATGCTTTCACATTATTCTGTGAATTATTTTAGTTCATATTTCTTTCTGTTAAAGAATACATCGCAACAACTCAACAAACCCTGAGCTACAAACTGTTCCTGAAATCAGTGAGATTTAAAAACCTGAAGTTCTTTGTGCTGCTGACTAATCAATATAACTTTAAGGCAAATTTAAGCATTGTCTTACTGTCTTGCATAATACGACTCCATTAAATAAAATTGACACACCTGAGTTTAGAATCTGTTAATATTAATTTAAAGTATAACTGTGTTACACAACCTGTCAAGTTAGTTTTAGGTTGCAAGATGACAGAAAAAGATTTAGTTTCAAAAGTGTTCTGGCAAGTTACACTTTTGTTAGTAAATTTAATTCATACAGCTGAAGTATTTATTGGAGCGTGAAAAGTGATGACCAAGAATGTAGGTATTTGGGTTATGTTGATTGAGTATATATAAGTTTGAAATTCTGCCTCTTCAATTTAATTCTCTTTGTTCTTATAGGTAGTATACTTGAAAATACTTGTTGACCATGTTTTTATGGTTTTAGACTTTTATTCTAACTTGTTACATCCCATTTTTACATTGTAAAACATATACTAATGAAGCTCTCTAACAGGGCCTGGAAAGAAGTCCTTTTGTTGTGGGCTCACCCTGGATGGCAGCTCAACCCCACCCAGACGCTCTCTTATACTCTGTGGTATGATGGGGAAGAGAATTGGAAGAGCAAAAGTGAGGAAACTCGTGGGTTGAGATAAAGACAGTTTAACAGTAAAGCAAAAACCATGCACACAAGCAAACCAAAATAAGGATTCATTCACTACTTCCCATTGGCAGGCAGGTGTCCAGGAAAGCAGGGCTCCATCATGCACAACAGTTACTTGGGAAGACAAATGTCCTAAGTCCGAACATCCACTCTTCCTCCTTCTTCCCCTAGTTTTTATTACTGAGCATTACATCATATGGTAAGGGATATCCCTTTGGTCTGTTGGAGTCAGCTGTCCTAGCTGTGTCCCCTCCCCACTTCTTGTGCACCTTCAACCTACTCGCTAGTAGGACAATTTGAGGAGCAGAAAAGGCCTTGATGCTCTGTAAGCACTGCTCAGCAATAACTAAAACTTCGGTGTTAACTCCATCCCTGCCACACCCAGTACACCTTTGTGAAGAGTTCAACTGGTCAGCTTCAAGGCCAACTTCCTGATGAGGGAGAGTTGTTTTAGATGTCTCAGCTGTCCTTGGGATAAAAAAAATAATTGGAAGAAGCCTCAGGAAGGCCCCACTGATCTAGCCTGCTAGAAAGGCTCAGTAAGAGCTCATCATTCTTTCACTTGGAAGCTGCTTTTAAACAGAGACTGTCATGTTTGATACCATCCTGATCCATGTTGCAATGGTGCTGCAGTCATACCCATGCCTGTCCATGTACCCCGTTGATCTGGACCCTGACCTTGACCAGCAGATTGACCAGCTTGACCTCAGACATGCCTCAGCATTGAGGACTTGCCTGGTGACCACTGGGTTGTCTGATTCCAGTTGGTTTTCTGGACCTGATCATGACTCACTGGCTTCACTTCTTGGTTTGCCCCGAGACCGGCCTCATCAATAGGGACTTGCCTGGTGATCTGGACTCTTTGCTGAATCTGACTGCTGCCGCTGTGCTACAGCCCCACTCTCCTTGCTTGGGTGCTGTGGGATGGAGCCCCGCTCCTGCCAGCCATGTTATCACCCACAGCTTCCCTGCCTTTGCTGCTCCCTGACACTCCCATATCAACAGCAAATGATGAAAGTGACATTCAGCAGACACAGCTGAAAGTACCAAGACTCTGGAAAACTTACTTTCATGAGGTGATGGCTAACATACATAATAAAATAATTGCTGTAAAATATTGTATAAACATATGGAAAATGAAAAAGCATTTTGCAGAACAACAGGGGTGCATGTGAGGGGGACAGATGGACAGACAGATCAGTCAATTGATCAAACTGAAGTGAACTTCTGAGGAATGGGAACCTCTCAAAAGAACCTCTGTGCACTGAATACAAGGAACAACTAAGAAAAAGAAAAAAAATAATGTGAACTACCTGATTTTATGATACAATCTGATCTATTTTCTCTGAAAATCAAAACTGTGATATCCAAAATGAGATAGTGTGTACACAATACTAAATTAAGAACAATAAATCACCAGGATAGTTAATATTAATTCAAAAGATAATAGACAAAACCAAGAAATACATTGCTGTTTCAAATCAATAATTTTGTGGACATTAAAATAACATGCAGAAAAGTGACTTGGGTACCTAAGTCAAAAAGATCCTGTGGTACGTCCTGGACAGGTGCCTGGTCTAGACAATTGGGGGACCAAAATACTGGGTCTACTGTAATATAGACCCAGTGCTTGACATAAATGCATCCATGTATAAAAGAACATAAGTAGTTGTGTCAGGAGAATTGAAATTCAGATATTTAACAGAAAGATAAAATCCTTCAAAATAAGAAAAGGAAAAGCAGGAAACAGATTTTTTAATTTATTTTTTTTTAATTCCTCTTAATTAGTTTTAGAGTATCACTTGAAAATGTCAGGCAGCAAATTTAAAGTTTCTGGATAAAGTTTCTGGATAAAGGAAACAAACAAAGGGGAGGGGGATGTTATCTACTGTAAGAGGGATACATTTTTGCTAATCAGGATATTGTACCAAAACAAAATAAATTACTTTCTCAGTTTTGAATAAAATTTGAGAATAAATATGCAAAGGCTTCCTATTAAAATGACTAAATGGAAACATATCTCACCCTGTTTACAGCAGTCGGGCATCAACCAATCTCCATCTGATCTGAAATTTCAAATTCTATACCAGGTATTTTGAACAGACCTATGTAGTATATAATTTAACATTGGTATACACTTGAAAAATGTTTATTTAGGACTTATATGTAAGAAGATAAAAGAATGGTTAAAGTCAGGTCTGTCATTGTGACCACCACAAATACGTACTACAAGAAATCAGTCAGAAAAGGGAAATAAACATGAAGAGGGGCGCAATACAACTCTGAGTACATTAAAAATTGAAAATTTGAAATGAAACCAATATATTTTAAAATCGTCTTGGGAAATATGGTAAATACAAAAGATATCTTCTATTTAAAATCCAGATTTTAATTCAATGTTACATGGGAAATTTGTTAATGCAGAAGTATTTTAATACAGTGCAGGTGAAGTAACTAAAGATCATATGACAAAAAGGAACTTCTAGTCATAAGGGAATTAAACAGTGGAATTTCTCAAGAAATGATGTGGGGTAATTTAGTATGTTCATAATAATCTTATCATAAAAGTAACTTTACTTGCTGAAAATACTTTATTAGACATCATTGATATAAAAGAAGACTATGATATCATTAATGATGACATTGAATGATTATAATATTAAATTGAAAGGCAGTAACATAAAACGCACTGTCCTGGAACAGACACTGAAGATTTCTGCTACAAGCAGGGATGTAATAATCTGGAAATTACTGAGAAAACAGCATTTGATTGTTGATATCAGTACACAGTAAAGACGTAAGATGTGAGATGAGATATATTGTACAAATACGTGAAAACAGGTACTTGTAATTGTAATTCCTATCAATTTTAAGAACTATATTTGCAATACAGTTATGGTAATCTATGTTTAGAGAAATTCATTTAATTTACTACAAGTAAATAAAAAAACAATTAATATATACTACTTCTACAACTTAGTATGGAAAAAGACTGGGATAGACTGGGAAAGTATCGGAAAAGATATAGAAGCAGACTAAAAGGGGTTGAGTGTCCAAAATAAAGGCTAACAGAGGATTTGATTACCATTATAAATACACCCATAGAGTATATCACTAATCAGAGCTATTTCAACTAAGAGATAAGGCTGGCACAAACACAAGTTAGTATAAACTATCAAAAAATAATGTAATGCTGGAATTTAAATGATAGTCTCTAAATAACATAGAGGAACTTGAGAACAAATACCTATTTACATTAGTAGAGCAAAAATTACATTAAATAATACAGAGATAAATGTTCAATCCGTTCTTTTAAAGACTATATGATGACCCTTGAGTCTCATAGTAAATAAGTACAATGATGCACACTGAGATAAACAGTTTGAATTCTTTTATGGATTACATTTTTTTTTATGGATTACATGATCTTTTAAAAGTTTTCTGAGTTTTGCATAAAACAGTCTGAAAAACAATGCTGTATGCCAGTTATTTGGAGAAAATAAGCTGGACAACAGGGAGAAAAAAGGAAGAACAGGAACAAAAAATTTCTGGGGTCAAGATTAAGACAAGCAGATCACTTACCAATTACTGTAGTGGGCAAAAAAGTCTTATGGTGGGGAAATGAACATTTTTTTATTGCCCATTAAAATAAATATTTAATTATTGATTTGGGTAGTGGGGGGAAAAAAACCACACAAGAAAAAAGAAAAATTTACACCTTTCCTCCCCTTTTGTACTTAAAATGTAGATTTGATATGCAAAACATAAGACTCAACTTCACTCCAAGAACATGTCCTCCACACCTTGTTATTGTCATGGACTACACTCAATCCTTTCAGTGAGTCAATGGATGGCACTGGGGTGGTGAGTGGGGCTTGCAGACAGGATGCAGCAGCTCTTCTTGGCTTCTCCTTCCCATTCTTTTCCTATGCTCCAGCTTGTGATCTCCCCAGAACTCACTCCCTTTGGGGTGCTCCAGTGTGGGCTCATCCCTGAGCTACAGTGCCTTTGGAAGGTATGCCTGCCCTGCCATGCAACACCTCCTGCTCCTCTGACCTTGGTGTTCCCTCTGTTGTTTCACATTCTTTTTGTTCCCTCTTCCTCTCTATCCAGTATTTTCTGCCCTTTCTCAAATATCTTTTCACTGAGGCACCACCAAGTTCACTGATGGGCTCAGCTTTGGCCTGTGGTGAATCCATTGCAGAGCCCGCTGGAACCGGCAGTGTCTGGCAAAGGACAACTCCTGACCTCTTCCCAAAGAGACCACCTCTGCTACCCCTTGGCTATCAAAGCCTTGCCTTATGCACTCAATAAACCTTCCAACCTGACAACTTCCTACCATGAGATTACTACCTTGGTAGATGAGAGGAGAGCAGTGGATACTGTCCACCTTGACTTCAGTAAGGCTTTTGACAAGATATTCCCTAAGATGCTCATGGAGAAGCTGATGAAATAGCAGCTGGATGAGCAGTGAGGTGAATTGAAAACTGGCTGAACAGCTGGGCCCAGAGGGTGGTCATCCATAGCAACAAATCTAATTGGAGGTCAGTAACAAGTGGTGTACCCCAAGAGTCAATACTGGGTCCATTCCTGTTCTAAATCTTCATTAATGACAGGCCAAATTGCACTCTCAGCAAGTTTGCTAATGACACAAAACTGGGGATGAGAATCTAATGCAGAAGAACAGTGTGCTGCCATCCAGAGGGACCTCAGCAGGCAGAAGAAATGGGCTGATAGGAACTTTATGAAGTTCAACATAGGGAAGTTGAATGTCCTGCACGCAGGAAAGACCAGTCCTTTACATGAGTATATGCTGGAGATCGACTGGCTAGAAAGCAGATTTGTAGAACAGGCCTTTGGAGACCTGGTGGACAGCAAGTTGAACAAAAGCCAGCGCTGTGCTGTTGCCACAAAGAAGGCTAATGGTATCATGGGCTGCATTAGGCCAACTATTGCCATCAGGTCGAGGGAGGTGATCTTTCCCCTCTACTCAGCCTGATGAGGCCACATCTGGAGTGCTGCGTCCAGTTCAGGGCTCCTCAGTACAAGCGAGTCACGGACATAGTGCAGACAGTCCAACAAAGGGCCACAAAGATGGTGAAGGGATTGGAGCATCTCTCCTGTGAGGAAAGGCTGAGAGAACTGGGACTGTTGAGCCTGGAGAAGAGAAGGCTTAGGAGGGTTGTATAAATACCTGAAGGGAGGGTGCATAGAGGATGGAGCCAGACTCTTTTGAGTGGTTCCCAGTGACAGAGACCAGAGGCAATGGGCACAAACTGAAACACAAGGGTTTCCCTCTAAACATCAGGAAACATTTTTTTTACTGTGAGGATGACTGAGCTCTGGTACAGGTTGCCCAGAAAGGTTGTGGAGACTCTATCCTTGGAGATATTCAAAGGCCATTTGGACATGGTCCTGGGTACCAGGCTTTAGATATTGCTGCTTGAGCAGGGGATTGGACCAGATGACCTCTAGAGGTCCTTTCCAACATCAACCATTCTGTGATTCTGTAGTTTGGTTATTAAACGTGTTTCAAAGATGGAAAAGTAGGTCAAGATTCATATTCAGGCTCAATCACTGTGGTACAACTGTTTTCCAATAGCTGGAGTCTTCTGAAATCAAACACTTTATTTATTTAATTTTTGGAATGGGAGAGGATTGGGAGTTAGGGTTTGATTAAAACATAACCTGGTGTGACATAAATGAAAATTGGCATGTGGAGCAGGTGATCTTTTTGCACCCTATATAGAAGGTTAAACAATCATTTGTTGACCTTTAGTTTTTTTACATAGTCATGTGACAGATGAAAAAGGTAACAGCTTTAATAATGGGAACAAGAATCCAGGATTACTTGACTGTTTCCATTTTATTCATTTGTTGACATTTTCCATGCTCATGTCAGAATCTCTAGGTTACATTTGAGAAAGAGGTCTTTTTAAAAATACAGTAGCATATAACGAGTAATAGAATTAGAAAATATTTGTGTACAGGGTTCATGAAC
Source organism: Cariama cristata (assembly GCF_000690535.1). NCBI lineage: Eukaryota > Metazoa > Chordata > Aves > Cariamiformes > Cariamidae > Cariama > Cariama cristata. The sequence goes on from NW_009617868.1 coordinate 9,321, forward strand.
TATTGCTCACAGCAAATGACCTTGGAATCTGAAAATATCATCCAGCCAAGAAAGCAATACTGGATTTGTGTCAGAAGTATAAAATATTTAAAGATAAATAATAGAGGATCACAGGCAATTGCAGCATAGTGTGTGTGGACAGTTTGGCAGCTCTTAGATTTACAGCAGCACGGTTCTATCTGTGTGGGTATAAACCAGTCAAGTTGTTCTATAGCAGGTGTCATAATGGTTTTACAGGGCTTTTAAAAAGGAATATGCAACAAGGACACATTTTCCCTAAGGAAAGCCATAAATAAGAACAAAACAGTTTTTTGAAGAAAGAGTAAAGGGCATTTAGCCTGTCAAAACACATTCCCTTCTCTGTATTTCATTTTCTTCATTGTGCTTTATAATCATTGTTTGTTGAATGATTCCAGTGTTTTTCCTTGAATACCCTTGCATAATAGGCCATTAGGTAGTTATTATTCTTCAGAAGCCAAATTGCGTCTCAAAGTCTGCGTAATATGAATTTGTTTTGACTTCTGTGTATGCTAGCTTATAGTATTATTAGTCAAGTAGGTTCAAAATTATATCATTTCTTTGTGCTGTTTAAATTGTGTAATCATTAAACCAATGTTTATTTTCATACTCACATGTGCACAAAGCAAACTAACCAAGCAACCTAGAAGGTACAGTCACAGTATAAATGGTAAGTTTAAAAACTGAAAAAGAAGACAGTACAAACCTAAGGTGTTAAGAGAGCTCAAGTCACACACGTTGGGTCTAATCTCCCATTGGCCAACTGTGTGATGGATTAATAACCCAAAATAAACAAATTCTGAAGTACTCATCTGTATTAGGGTTGCATGCAGGTAACATTGATAGTAATAGAGAGCCAAACAATGATACTGAATTCATAACCTCCTGTATTGGGGAAGACAAAGAAAGAGGCTATTTGAGATTGGTATCTTTTCCTTTCATTGTGGTTTCATCATGTCAGGATTGAAGTAATGTACAGAAAAAGGAATTCTCTTATTAAGTTAGTTAAAATAGCCTAAAACATTATTCATTCATTCAGAAATACTTTCAATAATTTTTAAAGGTCCTTGTGCAGCTGTTTCTTTGTATCTAAATATTCATATTTCCCTTTAATAACTACTTTCAGTCATGTTACTCTGTTAGTCAGTACTTACTTAGTCAGTTCAGTCAGTCTCTCCGTTAGGAAGAAGTGTGCATTTCAGTCTTTCTGCCAGAATTTCCTTGCATCTCTTTCAGAATCCACTCAACCATGCACCTTGAGTATCTAATTTAACTGGCTGGCTGGCCGTGCCCAGAGAGTGGTGGTGAATGGAGTTAAATCCAGTTGGCAGCCGGTCACCAGTGGTGTTCCTCAGTAAGTTTGCAGACGACACTGAGCTGGGTGGGAATGTTGATCTGCTGGAGGGTAGGAAGGCTCTACAGAGGGATCTCGACAGGCTGGGTCGGTGGGCCAAGACCAACTGTATAAGATTCAATAAGACCAAGTGCCAGGTTCTGCACTTCAGTCACAACAACCCCATGCAACGCTACAGGCTTGGGAAAGACTGGCTGGAAAGCTGCTCGGCGGAAAAAGACCTGGGGGTGTTGGTCGACAGCCGGCTGAACATGAGCCGGCAGTGTGCTCAGGTGGCCAAGAAGGCCAACAGCATCCTGGCCTGTATCAGAAATAGCATGGCCAGCAGGACCAGGGCAGTGATCATCTCCTTGTACTTGGCGCTGATGAGGCCACACCTCGATTACTGTGTCCAGTTTTGGGCCCCTCACTACAAGAAGGACATTGAGCTGCTGGAGCATGTCCAGAGAAGGGCAACAAAACTGGTGAAGGGCCTGGAGAAAAAGTCTTATGAGGAGTGGCTGAGGGAGCTGGAGTTGTTTAGTCTGGAGAAAAGGAGGCTGAGGGGAGACCTTATCGCCCTCTACAACTACCTGAAAGGAGGTTGTAGTGAGGTGGGAGTCAGTCTCTTCTCCCGGTAACTAGCCATAGGACAAGAGGAAACAGTCTCAAGTTGCGCCAGGGGAGGTTCAGGTTGGATATTAGGAAGAATTTCTTCACTGTAAGAGTTGCTAGGCATTGGAATAGGCTCGCCAGTAGGCTCGCCAGGGAGGGGGTGAACTCACCATCCCTGGAGATGTTCAAAAAACATTTAGATGTGGCACTTCAAGACATGGTTTAGTGGGTTTAGTGAATATGGTGGCATCGGGTATACGGTTGGACTTGATGATCTTTGAGATCTCTTCCAACCATAATGATTCTATGATTCTATAACTCATTCAGTCCTTACATGACTTGTCCCTTTCTTAGAGAAAGACTTTGGGGACTTACTGGACTTACTCTCCTTCCAGATCTGCGAAAGTAAAAGCTTACTGTTCTCCTTGGAGAAAAGTGGGAGACATCAACCACTGAATAGACCCTGGTGCTATTTCATTTTTTGGTTGTTGGTTGCCTTCCATTCTCTGTACTTCCTTGGATTTAACTTGAGTAGGTTGAAATTGAATAAACCAACTATGAAATAACTATGGAAATCAGTGCATGAGTTCCTGGTTATTAATTGGGGTACTACTAAGGTATTACTCCTAAAGACACTGATAAACTAATAATCCTCAGAAGAAAAGACTCATTAGTTCCTGTTCCAAAGACGTGATTTTTAACCAGCCTATCTGAATTTACTGTGTTGTTTCTGAATGAAGGTAGTGCACATACGTAAATAGATCTTGGCTGGGATAGCTGCCTTTTGTCCTGAGTGGTTATTTCTTTTTTTTTTTTTTTTTATTCTACCATCACTTATTTTTTCAAATGAAGTGGCTTAAACGTATGCTGTATACAATTTTTATGAAGGTTAATGATAAAAGTCAGGTGTCCCCCTTCCCGGCTGAGTGCCCTTAGAGATCATGTTCTTTGATTTAACACTCCCTTTCTCACACTGAGAAGCTTGTATTCTTCTTATCAGTGGGAGAAGGAGAAATCATAGCCTCATGTGAGAACTCCTTGACTGGCAGAAGACAAAAGATTGACTACAGTGAGGCTTAAGTTCTCACACTTCTTGAATGACTGCTGCAACTTTTTTTTAGCTCTTACTGGACATATCTTCTCCTCAAACTGTACTTAAAAATGAAAAGATACATGTGCATTCTGCTGTGAAACTGTTGTACTGTCAGCTAGTTTTAAGAGCACTTTCAAAATGCCAACCTCAATGGACTGGCAAATGGAAATAAGTTGTCATCTAGTTTCTGCCATCTGGTTTCTCCATTATAATTAGGCTTGCCTGGGAAAAGATTTGCTTATGCAGTGACAGGTTTAGGAATGTTCATAAGCAGATGCTTAAAAGACTTTCCCAGTCATACAAGGCTTTTAGAATCTCTACCATGACTTTTTCAAAACACAGGTCAAATGTCTACTATGTACTTAATTCCTGTTTTATATCTGACTCACATTTTCTGGGTAGTTTATGCCCCTTTCTTCTTTCTAGTGTGTGTAAAGCCACAATGTATCCAGACGTTTCAAAGCAGTTTGGATTTAACTGTTACAGGACTCAATTGCAATTTCTCATAAGAATTATTCATTTATCACAAAAAAGAAAATGCATACTATTTAGAGCCAGAATTCAAAAGCTATACTAAGTAATCAGCAAGCACACATTGGTATCAGGCTTTTGTACAAAATATAGAAATCTAATGTTCTGTTCTCCCAACTCTCCACTTTTTTTTTTGGCATATTCTGCAGACAGAGAAAGAAATTTATATCTGAGTGGGTTTTTTTTCTTTTTTTTTTTTTCTTTTTTTTTCTTTCTTTTTTTCATTTAAATAAAACTAAAGGATTCATTTTTATGCATGGAGTTGAAAAAGTATAGGCACAAAAAAGTTTCTGAGAATGTATCAGGTTAGGCTATTGCATAGCATTAAATAAAGGTAAAGCTATGAGCAAATGAGCAAAAAATAGCTTGCACAGTGTCACAGAGGTCTGAATGAGTATGTGCCAGGCAATTTGTCTTACTATTACTCACACCTGATCTACAAATGTGAACAATCTTGATGATTCAGCAGCCCTTAATAAAAGTCCTGTATATTGTGTCACTCCAAAGGGAACTGCACAATCAATGGAAAAGAAAAATGATAAAGGACCGAGTCATTTGACTGTTAAACAGAAGCAAATGACTTTTTGCTTTGCACACTTAGACCCTTGCTGAAGGAGAATTACATTGTATGCAGTGGAAAACAGAGAATTTGCCACCAGAGAAGATTGTGCTTACTCAGTATTGGGATATATGTAGAAATTAATTTCTCATAATCTTTTATCTCATTTTTCAGAGAAGAATCCCAGTTTTCTGAAGGCTTGTCAAGAAAATACACTAGCTGTACTTTTTATCCCCATGTCCAAACCAAAGCACGTGAGTGTAAGCTGATAATTGAGAATGTGGAAATCTCTTCTCAAATACTTACAGTGATTTGTTTAAATGGAGTCAAGGCATGACATCTGAAAGAAGTAAGAAGACAATTTCCTATCTCAGTATCAATCTGAAACACCAGACTCAATGCTGATGGAAGTTCTCAGCATTCCTCAGTTGTCTCTGTAAAAAAGTGGGACAAGTCTGTGAAAATAGGCAGCTGAGTTGAATGTCAACTGCATAAATACAGTATAAATGTATTAATTTGTCCCTTGGATTATCTGTCTGATACTGATTAAAAAATGAAATCCATTTTCTCGATTATATTTACAGAAATGTTAGAAATTGAAAGATTCATGGTAATTGAATATCTGTTTACTGGTTTGTTTTTCTATCTGGTTCTAGTGGAGGTATGGGTATGACAAGGGCACAACAGTATGATGGGATATATTTATACATATTGGAAAATATTATCTTTCAGAATCCATAGCAGAAAGAGGTATCAAACATATTAAGCAAATAAAATATGACAGAATGTAAGATTGTCTTATAAATTTTCCACTATCCCTGTCTGAAATCAAACTGAAGGAAGTCTACATTTATATTAGCTTTTAGAAACAATTTTTTTGCACTGTTTCAGCTTCTTAGAATGCACTGTAAAGGAATCTGTCAAAATTTAATTTGGAGTGATAACAATTAAAAAAAAAAAAAAAAGAACAAAACCTGATCTAACATAATGCAACAAATTTATTTTCATGTTTGATGCCAGCTTGCAGGTCAGGTTTTGCAAGAGATGAAGCAAAGCAAATGAGAAATCACTTCTGTGACATTCTACATTTCACTGACTCTCCCAATTATCACTGAGCAGCTCGATATCCTACAGTTAAAGATCCTAACTCTGCAATCCATTCTAAATTATATTCATGAACAAAGTTTGTACTTCACATGAGATCAAGATGAAAAGTAGGCATTTAAATCTAAGGTATATCCTTTTCAACTGTGTAAGTTTATCTTTAAAGATATTTACATATTGATACCATAGGACCTAAACATCTAAAGTGCTGTTACTGAGCATACCCAGAAGTCATTGAGTGTTCAGATGAGAAAGGGTCACTGAATCAACATTATTAAATTACTCATATATTTAAAATTTTGCCATATACCTTTAATTTATAACATTAAATAAAGGCAGCATAAACCAGAGAACTTATAAATACAAATACAAACCTATATAGAGATATATATAATACTAAGATCCTAAGGCTTCCTTTCCAAAGAGTCTTTCTATTTTCATTCAAAAATCTTTTATTGTCTTCAACATTTAAATAAAACTAAAATTAAAACATGAAAAAATATACATAGGTAATTTGCAAAAGTAACTAGGAATGCAAGGTACTCATCCTGAAATAATCAAAATGGCCCTTTAAAAAAAGTCTGAACATCTCTCCCCTTATGAATAAAATTCCTCAAGGAGGTCTCAGATGAAACAATAAAAAAATGTGAGGTTCCCAAAATGAAAAATGGCATGAAAATATTGATTTATAGATTAGAACTATTAGAATATTTTTTTACCTGGTCTCTGCAAATTGCTAGTTTTAACAATTTCTCTGTACTGTCATAAGCAACTATTTGGGCATGTTACAGTATACTGTCTCTAAAATATACAAAATTCAGCTAAATTCTGCAAGGGTGCATGCATACACATATGTGTTCATGCAAGATTTTGCTGAAAATAATTTATTTTCCTCTTTTATACAACTGAATAGTGACTTAATTTCTGTTTTCTCAATAAGAATCTCACCATTTTACATCTTCAGGACATTTCCACACAAAGTCTTTGTGCTTGTTTTTAAGTGAAGACGACACACGAAGTTGCTCTAAGCAAGTAAAACTCTACTTGCAGCTCAGAATAACTGAAGTGTATCTCCCACCTTTAAATTGATGCTGAATTTGTGTTCAGCACTCTAGCTTGATGTCCTGGTTTGGCTAAAACAGGACCAATTCTTTCAGTAGATTTTCCTTCGGTTAAGATTCTCCTAAGTAACTGCACTTTCTGAAGTTGACTCCATGTTTTTCAGACTGTCTGCTTTTAGAATTTATAATGCTTGATATTTATAGTTGTTACCAAAGTAACGGTAGGATTGGTATGCAGAAAGGCCCATGTTTGTATTATTCCTGTGGGAACGAAGGTTGCTGTTGGCTCTTGTGGTCCACAAGTGAAAAGGCATAAAAGGGTTGCACCTGCGGGAAGGAGTGGATGGGACAGATGACCAAAAACTGACCAACAAAGTATTCCATCCCATACATGGCATACTCAGTACAAAGCTAAGGGATCATAGGGATTGGCCCTTCTTCTTTCATGGCTGGCATCCCTGTAGGACTCTGCTTGCTCTCCTGCCTCCGATCGCAATCTACACATTCCTGAATCTGGTTCCTGTCTGCGGCTGAGTCCAGTTTGGGACATCTCAGTGCCCACCCTGCCATGTAAGCGGTGCAGGCCAATGTGGCACACGATCCCACGATCATCATTGGGAAGCTCAATGTTGGTTTTGTATATTTTTATTTCTATTATTAACAATATTAGTACTAATATTATCATATTCTTTTTCTTTGTTACTGTTTTATTAAAGTTGTTTTAATTTTCCAGCTCATTAGACTCTCTCCCTTTTCTCCTTTCCTTCCCCTTCTGGGGAAGGAAGGGATTAATAGAGAGCATCTGTCATCTGCTTTATTTGCCAGCCCAGCCTTAAACAGTGACATTTGAAAAAAAGCTAATGAGTAGGTTTATGAGGATATTTGTTTGATTATTATTAGAATTATTGTTTTTCTACTATGTTTTGGTTGTCTACTCTTAAATATTTATTTACACCAGTCTCAGAAGTTTCTGGACATTTCTTATTTATTTGTCCATTTATTTATTGCAACAAAAAGTGATAAGCAACAGTCAATTCCAAATTAGTCAGCTAACAAAGAGTTTCAACTCATGCAACATGAGTATACTAATGGCAAATTGCTAACACTTTTTTTTTTTTTTAATTTACAGGATGGTGTGTTATTTAAAACTGGCATCTGTAGTCAGACTACTCATAGTCTCTTATCTCCCAGAGATATTCATAACCCTGACTACTTGACCTGACTTACTTTCTGTAGTTTGTCTCTGTGTGATGATGTACATTGTCTGCTGGAAATCCAATATGGCAGAGAGGAAACAGTCTAGGATATTCCTGGACTGTGTGGAAGAGAACTTCCTGACACAGTTAGTGAGTGAGCCAACTAGGGAATGCACCCTGCTAGACCTGTTGTTTATAAACAGAGAAGGACTTGTGGTTGATGCGGTGGCTGGAGGCCGTCTTGGACGTAACAATTATAAAATGATAGAGTTTTTGGTTCTCAGAGAAGTAAGGAGAGGGGTCAACAGAAGGCTACCTTGGACTTCCAGAGGGCAGACTTTGGCCTGTTTAGGAGCCTGGTTGACAGAGTCCCTCTGGAGGCAGTCCTGAAGGGGAAAGTAGTCCAGGAAAGCTGGGTATTTTTCAAGAAGGAGATCTTAAAGGCACAGGAGGAGGCCATCTTCATGTGCCGAAAGACCAGCCTGGCTGAACAGAGAGCTTCAACTGGAACTCAGGAAAAAAAGGAGAGTTTATGACCTTTGAAGAAGGAGCAGGCCACTCAGGAAGATTACAAGGATGTCGTGAGGTGATGCAGAGAGAAAATTAGCAGGGCCAAAACCCAACTAGAATTAACCTGACTACTGCCATAAAAGACAATAAAAATGTTTCTATAAATATATTAGCAACAAAAGGAGGGATAAGGAGAATTTCCATCCTTGATTGGATGCAGGTTCAACAAGGCCAAGTGCCAGGTCCTGCACTTGGGTCACAACAGCCCCATGCAACACTACAGGCTTGAGGAAGAGTGGCTGGAAAGCTGCCCAGTGGAAAAAGACCTGGGGGTGTTGGTTGGCAGCTAGCTAAGTATGAGCCAGCAGCATGCCCAGGTGGCCAAGAAGCCGAATAGCATCCTGGCTTGTATCAGAAATAGTGTGGCCAGCAGGACTAAGGCAGTGATTGTCTCCCTGTACTTGGCACTGGTGAGGCCGCACCTTGAATCCTGTCTTGAGTTTTGCGCCTCTCATGACAAGAAAGACATTGAGGTGCTG
>NW_009617869.1:0-9950 GCF_000690535.1 Cariama cristata
CAGTACCTAAAGGGGGCCTACAAGAAAGCAGGAGAAGGACTTTTTACAAGAGCATGTAGTGATAGGACAAGGGGCAATAGCTTTAAACTGGAAGAGGGAAGATTTAGATTAGGTATAAGGAAGAAATTCTTCACGATGAGGGTGGTGAGGCACTGGAACAGGTTGCCCAGAGAAGCTGTGACTGCCCCATCCCTGGAAGTGTTCAAGGCCAGGTTGGATGGGGCTTTGAGCAACCTGGTCTAGTGGAAGGGGTCCCTGCCCATGGCAGGGGTGATCTTTAAGGTCCCTTCCAACCCAAACCATTCTATGATTCTATGATTTTCAAGGACTCTTGAATGTCCTGCATTCACATTTATGAAATTTTTGTTCTTATGGTACATGGTTTTTTCTGTTGTTGTTTCAAGCCAATGCTAAAAAGGCAAAATTTTAGAAAATTTCATCTTTCAAATGTAATTTTAAAGTGGAATGTACTTCAGCAAATAAATGCACTATCTCTCAGTCTGCAGCTTCCCATCCTGCTTTTGGATGGTCCTAGCAGGTGCATACCAAGTCTTGACCTAAATGCCCAGGCACTAATATAATACACATGACAGATGACTACAAAGAGATCTGACAAGTTTAAAGAGCAGTTAAAAGGCAGCATCCTTTAACTTTGCAGAGGCTGGAAAAGAAGTGTTTGTATTTGCCTCCTGGCACTTGTAGGATCATCAGAACTCGCAGTAAATGGATGTCAATTGGCTTGCATAGGATTGTCACTCACAAGGACTTTCAGGACAGTCACACCCATTTATCCAAGGGCAGAATTTGGTACACTTAGCTGTATCTAAAGCATTATGCTTATTAATTGAGCAATCCAAAGCAAATGCCTTCACATGCCTTTCCGCAGATGAATTTGAGACTGAGCACCCAGCAGCCATGTTTAGGGTTAGGAGAACAGTGCCTGTAACCTTACATCTCTGTCTATAGTAAATTTATTGCTATATTAAGTTTTGAAGTTTCTGGAGACTACATTTATTTTTAATGTCTGTATCCTGAAGAGGTATTTCACAGAACTAACCTTCACCAGTCTTGTTTTGCCTCCTCGGGCCACAGGACGAGCCTCTCACTCTGTTCATTTCTGTGTCCTGTAATTTTTTTCACATCTAGAGCTATGCTTTCACTGTAGAAGTGGCAACATTTTGCTCAGTTCTAATGCTGCTTTGAGATGCAGCAATGCAGTTCTTCCATTGACATAAGCATTTGCAAAGAAAAGCTGGGACAGTACTTGCCAAAGAACTAATTTCAGTTGGGGAATAACAGTCTGTAAGACTCTTGGTACCATTTAAATACTAAAGCATTGGTAAACGTGTATTAGCTGCAGCTAATCTATAGAACAGATATTAATAAAAAGGGTTTATTAAAAACTTACTATGTCATGAACTTGCCTTGATACTAAAGCCATAAAGATGACAATGCATATGCATTTGAGGTGACAGTGGGAGATGTGACTTTCATGGCTAATAAAACGTCATGTATTTGTATTAGTTATTTTATCTTAGTATTAAAACAGCAGACCAAATCATCTGTATACGTGAAATACAACTGTTTGTCTGAAGACAGCAGCTATTGCTACTTGTTCTTTAAAAGATAGCACCAAATTATCCAAAACCTGGTCTGAAAAACACTTTACCTGGTGAAAAAGGAACACCTCCTTATGATGAATTGTGGGCTCCCACAGTCTGGGCAGCCAGAGACACTGACATTGATTCCCGACCTTCCCTGCATTGTTGTGTCTGGCTGCCAGGCTCTGTAGACAAGGTAGAGTGGGAGGCAGGAACAGAAAAGGAAAACAAAAACATGCTTTCTCCTATGAGATGGTAATATAAATGCAGTGCTGTGTTGTTGGGTTTTAATCAGTATGTTTTTTGAGCTGTAATAGGGTGCCTCTCTCACCCTGTCCCACTTCTAATGACCAGTGCCCTTTAACCACAAACCCAGAACAACAAACGTCAGCACCCCACTGAAGTCAGCTGAAATACCCTCAGGTGCGCAAAAGTCTGTAGGTTGCACTGAAAGACTCCAGCCCATCTTCTCACACTGTCATTTTAAGAGATGCTTATTATGGAAAACATTTTGTGCCTTGGTGTTTTGTGGTTGACTATTCCTTGTTTACTAATGCATCAGACAGTTTGGGCTTTATGTGGACAGGCACTATAAATGAACAAGCCTTTTTTTTGTATTTATAACATATTTCTTAATACGTCTTTCTTTTTTCTTCCTTGTAAGCCTTTAATAAGCCTTTCTTTTACCTTCCTTCTCAGCCCATTCCCTCTAGAAAAGCATTCTGGGTTACTTTGACATATATATTGATTAAAAGATCAGTGCTCTTGATAAATACACTACTTGGTATATAAGGGTCACATTGCTTTTAGCATAATCCATTAAGAAATTCATTCAGTGCTGAGAAAAACACACTTCTGCGCACACTAAAAAAAAAAACGCCCACACCTTTGTGCATGTATCTTCCTTTACTCCCTGAAGACCAGTCAAAGTTAATATTTTCACTTGTGTCGTTTGTTTTACTTGCAGTCTTAGCCATAAATTTCTGGAGGTTCAAAAGGCTGTTGTAAACAAATGTTCTATTCCCATTCATTTTGTTCGATGTTTTTTTTTATAAGATACCAGTGACTGGCAATCCTGATGTATCCATATGTTTCTTTGAATTTTGTAGCTTGCACATTAAAATAGAAAATGTTAAATCTGGAGACCAAAGACACAGAACCAATCAACGGCCAACAGAGGTCAAATAAACCTTACCAAGCTTTCCTATCTGTGATCTACGTAAGAGAGTTTTTAAAATTATATTTGAAAATCAACTTGATTCAGCTCTACTGGATAATAACAGCTAGATAAAGCAAATGGTTTTGTCTGGCTATACCCAACTGCAGCGTTACACCTCCTTGATCTATCTCCTTGTTATTTTGTAGTCTTGATATAGACTGACCTTTCACAACCCGCTAGTCTTATTTCAATTCTATAAAGAAGCCTCATATAAATGATACTTTAAGGAAAGGCATGTAATCTATAACCTTTAAAGTTAACATTTAAATCTATATCTCTTAATATTAGGCAAAATTATTTTCGTTTCACTTTTTTATCTCCTCTAAAAGGGAGAAATTGGTGTACTCTCTGATGCCTGTTGGAAATCAGCATTAACACTGATGGGAAGTAAACAGCCATCTCACCTTCCCCATGCCAGGTGTTCACTAATTGTAAAACTGAATAATGGATAATAACACATCTTAGTGTATTTATCAATCCACATATCTTTTTACAATGCAAAAAAGGTCATTTGAGACTCTTTGTAGGTTTTTTCAGCTCTTACTATTCATTAAAAAGAAGCTACCTGTAAAGGCTGCTGAGTGAAAAGGAGGCCACATTACCTGGAAACAATAATGGAGTGCGGCACCACATTAAATAGTAATTAGGTTTGACCAAGGCCAGGATACAGTCGCTATAATCAGTATCACTCAGAATTAATTTCACACTTATGAAAGGATATGAGGTGAGATTGATTTAATGATGACCAAGCTACCCTGTTTCCCATGAATTCCAAACCTTTGAAAGAAGAGGGAAAAAAAACAGAGAGGTGATAACCATATTATTAGCACCAGAGTTAGCAGCCTTGTCCCCTTAAAAAAAATACGTTGCCAATTTAATGAGCTCTACGGCAACAATAATAGGATAATTGTCTTCTGAACACAGAGACCACTGTATTGCCCACTATGTTTTTGAGGCTAAAAACAAAATTAAAACACTAAAAGTATTTTAATCCCTTCAGAAACATCACAGACAAAACGAGAATATTATCTGTGAAAAATTACATCCTAATTCCGAAAGAACAACAGTGCAGTGGTACAATAAACAAACAGGGGAGGGAGCTTAGTGTGAAAGCACTTGACAGGGAGTTAAGCTACCCATCTTTGCCAGGGCAATCAAGCTCTTCTTTACTGTGTGATGATTTTGCATTACTTCTGGTCTTTGGTTTTCCACTGGAGTCGTAATCAAGTTCCTGGTTTTCATCAGTGGAAAACCAGCTGTCCAGCAATATCCTAGAGTAAGTGTTGTTCAGGTTTTTTAAAAATTCCTAATTGGAAACTAGACTTTTAAAATTCCTGGTGAAAGGCTAAGGGAAATTTGAGTGAGAGAGATAGCAAAATGAAATGTTTTAAGCTGTGGAACTATTCTATCAAGCACTGTGTTACACCTGGCATCTGTTTGTCTCTTTTTCAATCTCCCTGTCAAGTGACTGCTAATAAATAGGTTTAACCTGTGCCATCTGTTGTTATACTATAGACCCATCCACAGCAGCCTCTTCTTTACTATAGCATTACATTTAATCAATTTTCTTTTGCCAATGACATTTAAAAAATACACATGTCCAGGTGAACTAGATGATTTCAAATCACTGTTAAGAGGCAAAGAGCACCTCCTCATACATATGTTATATTATATTCTCTTTCAGTAACTAGATTCAGTTAGTCTTGGAGTACATCTTAGCTGTATTTGTTCAAGGGAGACTGTTTATTAATGTACGTTACTGGAAAGGGCAGGGAAAGCCCTATACGGTTATATTGTATAGCTGATTAAGTAATTGAAGATTTGATCATTATGTGTTGCCTCTTTAGTTCTCTTCCATGATTAGATTTCTTCCTTGCTTTGCAGCATTTTCATTTGCTAGGGGCAAAATACTGCTGTTACTGCAGTTCATGACAAAATAGTATTGACTTCAATGGGAAGAGAGCAGAATAGTAGATGGTACCTCTGTCACCTTCTTTCTGTCTTCATCATAGAAGCAGGAACCTGTAGATAGCAGTTCATTAAAGGTGATATGCAAGCACTGAAAACAGATCTATCTTGCTGTCATATACACAGAGGTTAGTCACAAATGATTAAATACACATTTTTTCCTTTCCCAAAGTTTTTTAGAGCTATAACTACCTGGGTAAGGAAATACAGCTATGTTCTTGTTTGGCAATAAGATAAAATACTGCAAATAAATCATTTGGGGTAGGTATTGCCATTATGACATGAAACAGTTTTAGATCTTTTTAACAATAAGTGCTGCAAGTTTCTACACTGGTGCGTTTTCGATCTTGCTATTAAAATAATCCAGTTAGTGTGGTCAATGACTTCAAACCTGAGTGTCTGAAGAGTGCTTAAATCCTCTTTTCTCTTTCCAAGAAACTAAGTAAAGACAGCCTGGGTTTAAGAAGTCCCAAGTATGTGCAGGTATCCTACCAGTGACCTCAAAGCGAGCTGCAAGTGCTAAGAGCTATTAAACAGGGAAAATCAAGACATGAAGCGGCAAACCTTCTTTTCCCCACCTTTGTAATGAAAAACCTTTGAAGAAGTGATGCTTCCTAACTCTTGCTCATTTCAGGGATGAAAATTGACCATGAAGAGATTTGGCGAAGGATCTTGAAAACAGGTGATCAGAATGAGTAATAACCTTATGCAACAGCAGATTTTACCATGGTATTTTGCAGCTTATGGAAGTGCGGAGGTTAGCGAGGTCTGATGTTATTTAACTGCTAAATAATGAGCTCTTTTATGTAAAATGTAGGCTTCCCTTAAAGACGTTGCTGTTCTTCAGATAGTCAGACAATTACACTTCCAAAGGCAATAATATCAATTCAACATGACAGCTTGTACTTAGGGCCTGAATATTGAAATGTAAATTGATACATAAAGCATATCCAAAAATGGAGTTGCATCAGTAAATATTGGTTTAAATTGAAATCTCTGCATATTATTTTCCCTTGATTCTCATTTTTCAATGCCACAGTGTCCTGGCTAGCATTTAAAATCAATTATCTTAAGAGTGACAGAAGACTTGACCCACCTTTCCATTTCTTGTCCTTTTATTTGATATTGCATCATGGAGGAAACATTTTATTTATTTATTTATTTATTTATTTATGGGTGTCTTTTACTGGTAAATGATACTTTACAAAGATAAAAATACTGCACAAACTTTAAAACTGTAATCTCCTAATCTTTAAACTTTAAAAAGTGTAAAAATTTTAAGCTAAGAACTATCAAGACTATAGGATGTAAAAAAAAAAGAAACACTGACTGACTAGACCACTGAAATTATCATAACATTTTTATAATTTAATGTTGGAATTTATTATCTTTTAGAAAGTCATGGAATTACTTTGTTAGGCACTTTTTAAACACAAAGAGAGACAGATCCTCTTTGTAAGCAGCTAGTAGTCTTGGGCCCCAGTTCTGCAAATGACTGCTTATAGACACTTTTCCCTGTGCACTGAATAGGATTCCTCGCCAGCACAAATCTAGGGGCTAGATGATATCAGGGTTTGGAAAAGGGAGAGCTACGTTTATACATTCTCAGTGTACAAAGGCAGCAACAGATGAAGGAGATCCTCAGTGTCTTTAGTACTTCTGAAAATCTTGCTTGATTCTTAAATAACCCTGCCCACAGACAAGTCACTTTCCTTCCACACTTAGGGTGACATCCACCTTTCCTCTCATCCTGTATAATGAATTTTGTGTGCAAAATACCCTAGTTGCTGTTTTGCTTCACTGCACAGTTGTTCTGCTAATGCTTTTAGAAAAATGAAGGATGGTCTTTTTATAATACATTTTCTAACTATAATCTGAAGCCATTACTATTTTAATAGAAATACAGATAGAAATTGTGCTGTTGTTCAATTACCATGACCATTTTCTCTTGTCTTCTTTATTTAAAAAAACCCCCTTAACTTCTATACTGAAGCCTAGCAGTCTCCAAGGTATAACTAAAACTGAAGATGGTTGATTTCCAAGGATTACCTCCTCCAAACTCAAGAACATTAAAGCACAGGTGGCAGGAGGCCTACACAGATGAACAAAGAGCTTATAACAAAAATGAGATACATAAAGGAAGCATTCAGGAGGTGAAGGCAGCATTGGGTAACTCAGGATGAACAGAAAGACACTGCCCAAACATGCAGAAATGGGGTTAGAAAAGCCAAAACCCACCTGGAGCTGAATCTGGAATGGGATGTGAAGGGCAGCAAGAAGGGTTTCTATGGGTATATCACCAGCACAAGGAAGACTAGGGAAAATATAGGCCTGCTGCTGCTTTGCCCCAGTCTTTACTAGTGGGACTCATCTTCAGGAGTCCCAGGCCCCTGAGACCTGAGAGAAAGCCTGGAGCAAGGAAGACTTACCCTTGGTGAGGAGGATCAGGTTAGGGAGTATTTAAAAAAACCAGTCACCTGCAAGTCCATGATGCCTGATGGGTTGCACCCATAAGTGGCAGATGTCATTGTAAGCCCACTCTTCATTATCTTTGAAAGGCTGTGGCAAATGAGAGAGGTTCCTGAGGACTGGAAGAGAGCAAATGTCACTCCTGTCTTCAGCAAGGGCAGGAAGGAGGACCCAGGGTAATACAGGACAGTCAGCCTCACCTCAGTCCCCAGGCAGGTGATGGAGGAACTAATCCTGGACATAATTTCTACATGTATGAAGGACAAGAAAGTGACTGGGAGGAGTCAACATGGATTTGTGAAGGGGAAATCATGCTTGACCAACCTGATAGCCTCCTAAACCAAAATGACTAGCTCAGTGGGTGAGGGGGCAACAAAGAGGATGAAGCCATAGTCTTCTCAGTGGTGCCCAGCAATAGAACGATGGGCACAAATTTAAATAGATAAAGTTCCATTTAAACAAAAGAAAATGCCTTGTTTAACTGTAAGGGTGGTCAACACTGGAACATGTTGCTGAGAAAGCTTGTAGCATTTGCATCCCTGGCAACATTCAAAGCCCAGCTGGACAGAAGTCCTGGGCAACCTGCTCTAGATGACCCTTTGAGCAGGCAGTTGGACTAGACAGTCTTCCGGAGGTGCCTTCCAGCCTCAACTACGCTGTGATTCTATGATCATTGAAACAACATACCCCTTGCAACAAAACTACGTTAAGACCAGTGCCAAGAAGAAACAACAGCAAGTTATGGTCATTGGTGATTCCCTCCCGTGTGAAATGGAAGCACCCTTTTGCAGACCAGACCCTCTTTTCAGGGAAGTTTGCTGCCTCCCTAGGGCCCAGATTAGGAATATCACCACAAGACTGAAAAGCCTTGTACAACTTTCAGACTACTATCCATTCAAAAAACTCTTTCACATGGGTACAAATGATGTTGCAACAAAAAGTGTGAGGTCAATCAAAAGAGATTTCAGAGCCCTGGGAAGAATGCTAAAAATTTGGGAGCACAGGTGGTGTTTTCCTCAATCCTCCCAATAATGGGAGGTGACTTTGGAAGAAGCAGGTGAGCCCAGGGTATAAATATCTGGCTCCAGGACTGGTGCCTCTGCCAAAATGTTGGGGTTTTAAACGATGGAAGAGCCCTCGAGAGACAAGGTATGCTGGGGCCTAACAGGATCCAGCTGTCCCGATGGGGAAACCCATCTTTGGATGTAAGCTGGCAGGACTGACTGAGAGAGCTTTAAACTGGAATTGACGGAGGGAGGGGATACCAAGAGGATTGCAGTAGGTAAACCAAGGGCTGGCATGGCATTACCTGAGGGTGGCAATGCTAGTGGGAACATGTACACTGCTCCTGGGAGCATTTACACTGCTCCTAGGAGCACGCACTGCTCCTGGGAGCATAGAAGGCTCAGGACCATATCTGAAATGCTTGCACACCAATACACAGTATGAGAAACATCAGGATGAACTGGAAGTGTTGGTCAGCTCCCAGAGCTACGATGTCATTGGTATTAGTGAGGCTTGGTGAAATGAGTCCCACAGTTGGAGTGCTGGGCTGGAGGACTACAGGCTGCTCAGGAGGGATAGGCAGGGCGGGTGAGATGGAGGTGTCTCACTACACGTAAGGGGGAGGTTTGATTGTCCAGGCCTTGCAGTTAGTGATGATGGGGTTGAGAGCCTCTGGGTGAGGATTAGGGGAATGGAAAACAAAGGAGTTTTTGTAGTGGGTGTCTACTGTCTACTACCAGTTGCCCAGCCAGGATGCAAGCACCGATGAGTTATTCTGCAGGCAATTAGGAGAAATTTCTGGATCAATAGCTTTTGTCCTTATGGGAGATTTCAACTTCCCAGACAAGAACCGGAAATATGATACTGCTGTGATGAGCAGGTCTTGGAAATTCTTGATGTTTGTAGGAGATAACTTCTTGTCACAAGTACTCAGTGAGTCAGCTGGGAAAGATGCCCTCCTAGACTTACTGTTTGTGAAGAGAGAAGGATTCATGGGGAATATGATGGTAGGTGGTGGTCTTGGACACAGTGATCATGAAATGGCTGAGTTTAAAATATTCAGTGTAATGAGAAAAAAGGACAGCAGAGTTGCTACCCTGGCCTTCAGGAGAGCAAACTTTAACCTATTCAGTAAGCTAGTTAGCAGAGTACCCTGGGAATCTGCTTTTGAGGGCTTAGGAGTCCACGAGTGCTGATCAGTCTTCAAGAACCACCTTTTAGAATCACAGGAGCGGGCAATTCCACTGTGTTGTAAGTCAAGCAAGCAGGGCAGAAAACCAGCTTGGCTGAAAAGGGAACTCCTCTTGGAACTCAGGAGGAAAAAGAAATTATATGATCTCTGGAAGTGAAGCCAGGCTTTGCGGGAAGATCACAAAGCTGTGATTCATATATGCAGGGAGAAGACTTGAAAGGCCTAAACCCAACTAGAGTTGAAACTGGCCGGTGTTGTTTCAGACAACGATAAGGGCTTTTTTAATATGTTCATAGCAAGAGAAGGTCTAAAGAAAACGTTGGACTGATACTTGTTGAAGATGGTCATCTGAGTAATAGGGATGAAGAAAAAGCAGAGCCATTCAATGTGTTTTTTTGCCTCAGGCTTTAACAATACTGATAGACTTTGGGCTGCCTGGTCTCCTGGATTTTAGTAAGACTTTTGATACTGTCCCTCACAGCATCCTTCTGGACAA
>NW_009617870.1:0-46714 GCF_000690535.1 Cariama cristata
GGAGAACCCCACCTTTTACCCCCGGTTTCACCTGTCCCTCTGCACGTACAGCGTTCCGGGGCACTAAGGCGCTGGCACCGCAGCTGCCTCGGAATCCCCGGCACCCTTCTCTGGGCTCCCCAGCGGCCCGTCCGACTCCCCCGAGGGCCCGGGGCGGCGTTAGAGGGGGCATCACCTCACGGGACAGCGGCCCCGGGCCGGGACCCACGGTGGGGTGCGCGGGAACCACCCTGGGATCTTTTCCACCCTAAAAATGGGGTTCCCTTTGCCCTCTCCCATCCCATATAAGCTTATTTATTTTTCCTGTACTAAAGCCATTTGTAGGAAAGTCTAAAAACGACAGAAGGCGCATTAATTTGTACAAGCGCTGCAGCGACTGCCAAAGTACAGTGGATCCCAGCGTCGTTACGTGCCTCAGAGATGAACCCAGGTTTGGAGAGAAAAGGAGGTTTACGATGGAGTTACTGCTAGAAATGTATCTAAATCCTCTGGTTTAACAGCAGCGGCAACATTACAAATACATCGGATATATCCAAAGTGTCCTGCGTGAATTTAAATCAGAAAGATCTTAAGTTTCTCCTTGAGAAATAAGGGTGGGAGGTTGCTTGTTCAAGTAACAAGTTGAATCAAACCCATATAGCAACAACGCTATCTATCATGTGTCAAGATGCTTCAGATAGCTACTGTAATTTAAAAGTATGCACACTAATAAGAGGTCTCTCCTTCTAGGTCAAAATCTCTTCCCTATTTGTACAGGATATACTCCAATGCAAAATTATAGAAGGACAATTCAAGCAGCCAACCAAAGGAAATACGAAACTAAAGGGAACAAACTTTCACTAAGGGTCTAATCCTGGAAATTGCTTAATATCCTCTGACTGGATTACAACTAGTGTACTAGAAACAAAATGCTTTGTTTGGATCTGCAAACATTGCCACAAGGATGGCAAAAGATAAATACCTTTACTGAAGTAGGATCTTGCTCTACAAAGTGAAATGAACTGATGTAAATTGTTCTTTATGACATGCAATAAAA
Organism: Cariama cristata; assembly: GCF_000690535.1. Lineage (NCBI taxonomy): Eukaryota > Metazoa > Chordata > Aves > Cariamiformes > Cariamidae > Cariama > Cariama cristata. Next base: position 1,037 of record NW_009617870.1, read on the forward strand.
GGTATTCTATATTTTTAACCCAATTAAAAAATCTAATTTGAGACTATATAGAGGAAAGTTTCTTACCTGCTCTCACATATGAAAAAAATACTGTCATCCAATTAAGATGTCAGAAAGTTACATTTTTCCAAACAAGTATAACTCGCTTTGTTTCCGATACAAATTACAAAATCAGCTCAGAATTGCAAGTACTGTGAAGGACTGCTAACTTTCTCGGCTGTTACTCTCCTCACGCTCCCTGTTCCTGTTTGTAGAATTCTGGGATGTGCAGACACAATCACTGGGTTTTGGCACACATGCATACTTTTCATTAACAATAAAATATAATAAATACTACCCTGTAGCTGTAAAGTGACCCAGATGCAGCACATGCTGAAGTTCAGTCACATGTTTACATTGCACCCGAATTGCTAAAATCTTAGTAATGTGCCACGCTTGCTCTTTCTGCTTAACTAGAATTCACCATGATTTTATTCCAAATAAATCAAAGCTGTTGCCTCTGCAAAAGGGATGGCTTTTCTTAACAGCCTGATTCGCCGATGAAAACTTAGTTATCGACATAGCAATCACTTCCACATTCAGGAGACAATGATACAAACATCGGATTGTGACACCACTGACTAATCTGCCGGTCACAATCTAGACTCTGTAACACCACTTGTAGGTGTATTTCTGTGATGTCACTAACTGGGTTGCATCACTGCTGAATAAAATCAGGCAAGAAGCACAAAGGGATTTAGCAGAGCTTTGGCTTGGGCATAAAGCCATGCCAGCCTGATGCGGCAGCACTCTGGCAGGGCTTCCCTTGCCCTGCGCTGACTGGCGTTCCGTCCAACTCCTTCCCTCGCTCAGCCCTTTCACCTCGATCTCATTGCTCCCCTCCACCTCTCATGCCCTTCCCTTTAACTTTCCCTCTGCCTTGGTCCTGCCTTCAGTGTTCTCCTTCCCTTCACATATTCCTTTCCTTTTAAATGAATCCCACTCAAAACACGCAAGGAACCCCACCGAACTCACACATCATTTGCAACCATCTGGCCGAGCACTCTGGCCATCTCAACATGCTTGCATCTCTTCCTAGTCTGTGTTTTGACATCACTATTTAGAGAAACGGCGATTTATTCTGGACAAGGATTAGCTACTGTTATGGCTTACCTAACAAGGTTTTACAATCTCATACCGGATAATTATCATCTACATGCAGTGGCCATTCACACCTGTGTAATAAGCAAACAAGGTGCATCAACTTTGTAACAGTACTTTTGATTTCAGAAAACGCAGCAGGGAGTCAAAACAAGGTAATTTTTACTTAATCTGAACCCCTAAGATGTGAGGGCCAGGCTGCAGAGCTGGCCGTGAAGAGCAGTAAATCTTCTATACTCTCCATTACACAGTACACCAGGCAAGCTTTCCTTTTCTGCAACAGGCCTGTGGTCACTAGTGATAGAGCTAGAAAAGTAAGCCTGAAGCTGATCACTGACCCCTGCAGAATAAGACTGAAGGCATCAAAGGGCTGGAAAAAAAGAGAAAAGCCCCGGTAAAGGTTCATGAACTCACTAGGAAGTGAGGGGAAAGCAGACAGTGGAAAGAAACAGAAGGACAAGTGACAGTGGAAGAGGAAGCTGGAAACACCTTGTAGGAAAGAGAAGGTGGAAAAAGCTGGGGGAAAAAAAGGGTAAATAAATAAATGAAAGCAGTGTGTGAAATACAGAACAGTTTGCTCTTCACTTCAGTCATATCCCTATATGGGATCTTGTAGGCATTCCTTAAAGATTACCCTTTCGATTCTGTATTTAGCCCTAAAGGTAACGTAGACGCTGTTGAAAACATACGGACTATTCCAGGGCAGGAGATGCAGCTCCATCTGCCTGACTGAAGACGCTCTGAAACTACTACAATGTAAATTAATCAATTTTGCAGCAGCCTACATATTAAAAAAAAAGTCAGCCTGAAGCCTAGAATTTTATCAGCAATAAAATCTTTAGCCTGTTATCCAGTCTCACTGAACACGTATCGTCTCTGCTCAGTACCGCGCTTCCCCTGGGTTTGACTCCTGTGTACGCAGGTCCTGCCGCACAGGCCGACAGCGCTGCAGCAAGAGAACAGCCTGTACAGCAGCCCTTTCGCTGCAGACTGTTCTCTGCCTAATCCGCTTTGCTCCGCAGCACGGAAACCACCCCGCTGCCCAGTTAGGAGTTACGAATGCCACTCAGTTCAGTAAACAAAAACGTTTTGTCACAATTTTATACCGAGGCAGCACGATTTATTGCACAGATGAGATCCAGGGCCAGGTGGATTGCTTCACATCCAAGCACCAGAGCAAACTGGAAGCGGTGGTCACGGGGAGCCCTGCTGCATCGCATCGCAGGACCACGGTTGAAGTCCTGCTCAGACTGGGGCTCTTTGGATACCGTTTTAGGACACTCTTCTCTTCCCTGGGCCTGTAAAGAGGTGACATCTTCACCTTTCTCTGTTGCAGCAGCCTCTACTCCACACCCCTCAGGCAGCCCCATCAGAGGCATGCAATGCTCCATCAGCCGGCCATTGCAGGTGTCCTCCATGAAGAGGCAGCACAGAAGGATCCCAGGATGCAGACCAAGCTATCAGATCGCAACACAGATACTAAATACACTTGGTGGCATTCTCACGAGGCAACGGTAGGGTCTGCAGCTGATAAACAAAGCCACTGCTAGGACAACAGGGCGGTCTATGAGCAGGCACAGAATACTTCTACAATACAGAGCAGCCATGTGAGATTAACCGAGGAATGTGCTTGTATTTTCTTTTAAAACTACCTGATCTACTGCCAGAGGCAGCGTGTAGGTGCTGAGGACTGGGGAGGAGTGTTCTGGCTCTGGAAATGCTGCCATTAGCAGTTGTAGAAGGGCAGCTATAACCTCACGTGAGGACACAAGCATTCATCATCTACTGTTCTGCCAATCCTCTCTTCTTCACCTTTTCAGCAGCATCCTAGCACAAGCAGCAGTGAGGAAAGCTCTTTCACATACGCCTGTTTCCACATCCTGGCATCCCCTTTATGCTCCCCCTCATTTAATCTGGCTAGGAACAAAGGACCTTCACATGTGAGAAGCAACAAGACCAGTAACTGCAGAGGAGATACTGGAAAGCAAGCATTCTGCATTTAGTGCAAGGACAAATGCAGCAAGAGACACTGCTTTGATCAATCCATATACTAACATGCTCAGCCAGGAAATACATATGACCGTATGCGCTGGGAAGCCCATTTCATTTTGGATCAAAATAGGAGATTCATTAAATGCAGTTATCCTGACTCTTCTCTGCTTGTGAAGCAGTATAAAATTTACTCAACCCGACACGGGGAAAGGACAGATGAACAAGAAAGCAGACACCTTATTTGGAGACTTAACATTTTTCAGACTTTACCTCTCCCAAAAGCCCTGTGGGTCCTGGCTCTTTTGCTCCCGGCCCTGTAAAAGCATGCTCTTGACAACTCACCATAAATACCTTGAAATAATTTTTCAGGACCATCAGCAAAAGCCTTGTTTGTCCACAAATGGAGAAAAGTCATTTTGCGGAAAGGACTTTGGAGCTTTACAAGAAGTTACGAGAAAGCGAGTTATTCATTGCATTGCCTGCAACATTGCATGAAGCTTTCTCAAATCTTCCAAACACAATTGTTTCAGGAGTCATGCTAAAACTGGGTTAGGAAAGATGTAATTGAAGTGAACCCCATACAACACACTATGGCCAATAAATTAGACTAGCATTGCTTGCAGGCATTGGCCTTTGCTGATTCTTATTCTCTGGTTAAATCAGGTTCAGGGCTCTCACTCTGCATAAGAGGCTAAGGACAAAGTCAAACACTTCTCCTTCAGGTCTGGAAAATGGTAAAAACTTTAGAAAGAAAAAAGTATTTAACTGAGACTAAGTTAATATTGAGAACGCAGACAAACTGAGGTAGTGAAAAACTAGTAACGTAAAATACCAATTCCGCTGAAGGCTATACCTTTCAAAAGAAAATGAGATTATCTTTCACATTTCTCCACTGAAACAGCAGAAAGGTTGCATTACTTATGAGAATTCATAAAGCAAGGTTACTTTTGCACTCTTAAAAATAGAAAAAAACAGTGTGTTAAAATATAACACACGAACCAAGAAAAAGCCTAAATTTACTTCAGAAGGCACATCAAGGTCTCAGAATATCTGATGTGCTATTGTCTAAGTTAATAACTATTTTAACTGTTCTAAGTCTTCTCAATATACACCGTTTTAAAAGTTTAATCAAAAAAACCCTCACTTGCCTTTATCTATATACTTAAGAACTCTCATTCAACTTTTAGAGTAAGAAACAAAACAAACCAAGCCTCTTTACTTCAAATTTCCACAGGAAAAAGTACAAAAAAGTAGCTATCAGAAAGCTGAGCTTTACCCAGACATTTTCAGCAAATAGTTACAGAAAGGAGATGTAACTTAAAAGTCAATAGAAGCGGCAGTTGGAGCTGCTGGGTTGCAGCAGACACCCTACCCTTCAGCTATCCGCCGGTAGCTGTCTGTTCAACCAGCGCGGCTCCACCTCAGGGTTGTACGAACTGGACTCAAAGTAGCTGTCCCAAGAGAGCTCAACTACACTTCACTGAAGATAAGGCACTCTTGTGGCTTGTCAGCTTCTTAAACATCATTACTCCAACATAAGTGTTGATTGATTAAACTGGATAGAATTAACATTAAGTATTTTAGGGGCACACCCTTTACTTCTAAATCTGACTCTTAACCTACGTGTCCAGAAGGCACATGGCTCTTGATGATTAACTGCAAGCTTTATTCCAGTTTATTAAAGTACGGCCTTAATTTATTCTAACATCTAAGGGAGATTTTGTTACGTTTGTAACAATGTAACAATGAGCACAGTATTTTTAATTTATGAAGCTCAGATTTTACTACTACAGTAGTTTTAAAAGAAAGGTGTACCTATAATTAAGTGCATAAGTCTTTCAAAGAAAAACTTCTGAATTAAATGAATCCTTTGTGTATAACAAGGTGTCTTTTAGATAGTTCAAAACTTTAACAGATAGTGTAGAAAAAGAGACACTTTCAGTGCTTGAGCAAGCACTGCTGAAAACAGTGGCTGTGTATTACACTTCTGTAGATTTTTAACTGATACAAATACTCATCTAGAACAAGAACAATGAATAATTTTACCAAATATTTACAAACTTTTTGTACTTCACTCAGGTGAGGTCGAACATAATAGATAATTGCTAATTTTAAAATACAAACACCAGACACAAGATGAGATTCAAATTCACATATTCCGAGTCCATTAATGTAAACATCAGCTCAAGACACATCTCATCAGAAGTCTGAGGTACCTAGCACAACGTGGCAATAGATTTAGGCATACTCAACTGTACCCACTTACGAAACCTCTAATACATACAACAAGTAACAACTCAGTCTGCTCTTTCCTCTTCCCCCATCAAGCGCAGTTGAGCTCTGTATGGCTAACCCTATGCCTTCCCATCTGCATGTTACAATCACTTTATCGGACCATTGCTCTAAATCCCTGTTCTACAATAACTACGTAAAATATCTGAAAAAGTAAAAACTTTTACTCAAACTGTGTGTTTTCTGTCACCTTAAATCAGGACACCACGTCTAATTACCTCCTGCCTCTAATGAGCCAGCAAAGCCTCCTGGTTTGCCAGTATTTCCAAGTAACTATTACAACCTACCTTTAATAGTTCTGTCTGCTCTACGCGTGCTTGAAATACTACTTTATCACTTTGCTCCAGACAGGTAGGGCAGCACATCTCATATCCTGTCATTTGCCTGTTCCCAATTTTTAGACAACGGTTTCATGGATTGGACTGCCACAGATTTTAAACCCTTCCATCATACTCAAGTCTACTTGCTGAACTGATTACCTTGCCAGATTATATCTCGCTGAAGCCCTTGCTCAGGAAGCAAGCTATTACTCTCTGTAAAGTCTGCAGGCACCATTTTTCTTGTCTATAGGAATGCTTAGAAATAGCTGTTGATTTTGATCAAATGGATTTGGCAACTTCTGTACTCTGTACTGATGTTCAGAGTTGCTGAATTTTATTTCATTCAACTGAAAGCAGCACTATTCATCTGGGTATCTACTCAACATCTCTGTTTAACATACGTCTATGTTACGGTGTCTTTAATGTAGTGGCAGCACCCAACTTCATTTACACGTTGTCTGGGACAGTTTAAAAGCACAGTGCATAAATAAGATTGAGCATGAGAAACTGGTAGAATGGCTGAGGCACAAGCTGCTGAAGATGCTGGATTACAAAGCCATCAGAAGAAATTCAAACGACAGCAGCCTTGCAAGAGACGAATGACAGGAGGACCTGGCCGTTGCGCAAGAAATAGGATGGGCAGTTCCGGGTATAAAAGTAGCCACAAAATCTGTGAAGCCAGGAGTGGAACATGGACCTGAAAGGTATTAGCTTGAATGAGAGGCTCAGGCACAACAAGAGACTGGGAGATGTAGAGGATGCAAGGAAATGTAGAAACCAGCGCCAGAGTTGCTCCGGAACAGCCTGTTTAGAAACAATGACTAAAAAACTCACTGCAGTGAAAACATCAACCAACTGCTCCTTTTATTTGTTAACATACTACTTCAAAACAAAGTAAACATTACTTTCTAGAAATATATTTGCTCTTATACAACAATAGGTAAAAAAATAGGTATTTTAAGTGCAAAATCTCACAATGTAATTAGATGTTAACATGCTGTCCAATACACTCAAAGTATGTACAATTATGCCAAAAAAAATGGTAATTTCATAGCTTCTTATTGGCTCTGACGCAAAGTGAGGAAAAAAATTGTGACAAACAGTTTCCTTGGTAGCTTTCCTAGCTCAAAACCAGTGACTTAAATTATAGATAAAATGACACTACAACCAAAGTACAGTAGTAGATCTTAGCACTACTATCTTAAAAAATTTCCATGCAGGCAAAAGGATCACTGTAAGTTTAGAGGTAATACCATGGTTTGGGATCCAACCAACTAATTTACACGGTTTTAATACTGTTATTTTTAGGCCTTCTTACTTCCTTAGGCCTCTGTTGTATTTTGGCTTTTTACAGAGTCTTTTATTAAAAAGTTTGTGTTCTATCATACACACCTCATCATGGATAAAAGAAGGCTGTATCCTCAGAAGAAAGGAGAATAACCTTAGTACAAAATGGTAACTCTGGGGAAAGTCCACTTCTCTGTAATGAGCCAGATGACCACACAATCTGAAAAGAAAGGAGAAAAAAAAGCGCCCTAATTACAAGCATATTTAGTTAGTATTTAGCTAGCATTTATATATTTAATTGTAATTAGAGGAAAACTCTACATTTTACCAACAGTATAAATCACAATTCTGGTCTACAACGTTGATTCTAGGAAGGGATCCACTCCTGCAAAACCCTGGAGTAGCGAACTGGACCAAGACATGTTCAGAGATGGTGCAGACATAGTAAAAAGACAGGAAAAGCCTGTATAGCTTCTTGCACTGTAAATCAGGATCATACTCTACCAGGCAAAGAATACGTTCTTTGCCTTTCAGGACTAAATTGAACCAGTGTTCGTTCTGCCAGGTTTTAGCAAATGTAGCAGAGTGTGAAAATGGCTACCTTACCCTATTTTTAAAATTTCTAAGACTACCCAATGCAGACACCCCAGGCTCTTCTCTCTATGCTTTGCCCACACTCTCCATAGAGTCCCCTCTCCTCTTCCTGACACTAGGCCATGGCATTATAATCCATCCATTTCTTGTCCATTGTCTTTGTGTGCTAAATATAAATTACCTGTCTAGAAATGAGAGAGAAAAAACTAAGTTCAAATCAATGGAGTAACATGGGAAACACGGGCAAACATTGATCAGGTCAACAGAAAGTAATTAGTGCTACAGCAGCCTTCTGCTTAATTATTTTGTAGCTTTCACAGTGAAAATGTCAATGAAAATGATGGGGTGATTTTATTGATGAAGTATATAATGAAAATAGCAGACTGGACTTGCTGGTAACAAGTGTCAAACCAAACTAAAGATGACACAGAGGACAGACTGCAGAGAGAGCTCTGTAAACATTAAGTTTAGCAACTTAGGTTGGAAAAATACCCTGTTCTGGGTCAGCCTCAAATTTGTTTTTAATAAAAGTGGTACGTTTAAAATAGTATAAAATCCGGCTGTTTCAATTTTTAAAAAAATCTTTTACATTGATATGGGGATTCAGGTGCTATTCACCATATAAGTCCTATGCATCTTCTAGCTTACTAGGTATTGCCATGGGATGTGGAGAAGCAGAGTTTAAAATTTCCCCTCTGTCTGATTCAGAGCAGCGGTCTTAAATATTCACCAGAAGAAGGACTGGAATCTGTCTGTCCCAATTTACAGGCAAGTGTGCTAATTACTAGACTATAGAGTCATTTGCTCACTCCCTCTGGCCCAACAAACATTTACATTTTACCTCAAACTGGAGGAACAGACAGACCTATCCCGGAGTGCCATGCAAGCTGTACTTTAGGGAGCAGAGTCTTTGTTTAAAGCCTCCCAAAGTCTGGCAGATTAGAAATCTGAAACTACACCATACATCCCATCCTCTGCTCTACCTCACATTCCCCAAAAGCTGCCAGCAACTTCTTAGAAAAACTAAATTAAATCAGACATTTCAGCAGCATCAGAACAAACTAGCTGACCCCACAACCCAGTATGTTGGCTAAATTGAAACTTCATTGAGAAATACTGGTTGAACCAACTCTGCATTTTTTGGCTAATATGAATTAAGACGTTTTGCTATGTTCTAGTCAAAGCTGAGATTCAACAATTACCACTGTCATGGCAACTTAGCTCTCGAATCTCAGTTTTCATTGGGGGTGCAGGAGAGTGATATTGTATATTGGGGCAAATGAATAATTACATCAATACTGTAAAGTACCTATTTGATTAACTGGAGTTACACTTTTCACAAGAGTACCTAAATACACACATATTTTTCCCCCATTTTGTGCTATTTTTGTACTATTTACCCTAAGAGCATCATTGAAGAGCTAAAAAAAATTTCCAAGTGATTTTAAATTTAGATGCAATAAGGGAAATCCACTTTTCTCAACATTTTTGACACATTGTAATACTTCATCATATATAGAATCATAGCATCATTTAGGTTGGAAAAGACCTTTAAGACCGAGTCCAATCGTAAAACTCCTATCACCTAAAGACTTCTATACCAAATCAATTTAGAATCCAGTTTAAAACTGAAAGTTTTAAAATAAAAGAAAATCTTATCATAGAATGGGTTGGTTGGAAGGGACCTTAAAGATCATGTAGTTCCAACCCCCCCTGCCATGGGCAGGGACACCTTCCACTAGAGCAGGTTGCTCAAAGCCTCCTCCAACCTGGCCTTGAACACTTCCAGGGATGGGGCATCCACAACTTCTCTGGGCAACCTGTGCCACTGCCTCCCCACCCTCATGGTGAAGAATTTCTTCCTATTATCTAACCTAAATCATGCCGCTTCCAGTTTAAAGCCATTGCCCCTTGTCCCAGCACGACACGCCCTTGTAAAAAGTCCCTCTCCAGCTTTCTTGTAGGCCCCTTCAGGTATTGGAAGGCTGCTCTAAGGTCTCCCCGGAGCCTCCTCTTCTCCAGGCTGAACAACCCCAACTCTCTCAGCCTGTCTTCATAGAAGAGATGTAAAAGCATTTCACCAACCATTTGACTGATCTCAGCTTTGCTGATACTGAAATCATGCTTTAGTCCTAGGATTAAAGCATTTCAGTAGTCCCAGTTAGACCATGCTGATTTTTAGAAAAAGAGAATTTGTAAGTTTGTTTTTAGTTCTATTATACATACACACACTTGCATAGGATAAACGCTCATATCTGAGGGAGTAGATGTTGTTTTCTGAAGTTAAGTAAGTGTCAGATGTATAATTTACTACTTGCATTGCAAATGATATAATGGGAAATTTAACCAGTAAGAATTTAAATTCAAATCTTGTTTCATGAAGGTTATGACAGTGTGCCATTAACATTTTAATATATTGCATATGAAAATGTAGGCTTAAAAACAGACTTTGCATGAAAGATTATTCACACAAACATACAGCGAAATATCCACTCATTCAGTGTGTATGTAAGATTTACGCAAATTTGTGGTAAAAGGATTATTACCTCTCCTCCCTTCAAAAAAGAAAAAAAAAAAAAAAGGTTCTTATTCAAACAAAAGAATGAACCCATACAACCAAAGCTCTTGTAATATAACACTGTGCTTACATTATTCCAACCCATTTCTGTCACGGTGGATATGTGAAAGGTAATGTGAAAACGAAAATAAAGATAAGCAAATAAATCCACTGAAAGACAGAAAAGACTGCATACTTGTAAAAGCCAGTTATTTTCAAGGGGAATATTTAATGTTTTAAAAAATCAGGAACGTATCACTAAGATTTTGTAAGGGCTATTGCTCTCTTAAGCATGCCATTTAGATGTATACAGATTTAAGATGTATTAAGAAGATAAAGATTTAGGATGTTACTCAATGCACTAATGAAATCTCATTTCACATTAAATGTAACCTGACCTCCTTCCCAAAAAACACCCTCCAATTGCACGCATGACAAATTCAGGAGAATCCAAGCCATCTGCAAAGTTCATCTTTTTCACTGATACTCATCAGTACATTCCTCTTCTGGAGCAGAGTTTCATGATACAACCAATGGTAGAACTGAAATCTGGTGTATGATCCAGAAGCCGTATCTACACTACCAAGGGAGTTTACGAGAAACACTATTTTAGATATTTCCTATTCCTTGGAGTAAATGCTGACAAACTCCTACACTCCTTCAGCAGGGCTTTTGCTCTCTATCCCTAGCCATGGTCTTCTGCCACCACCTGCCAAGTAGAAAACTCACCAATTTTTGCAGAATTTGATGCGAGAAGAGAAGGTATTAAAGGAAGAGCGAGAAGTTCGACACAAACCAGGCAAATACTTAAATATCCATATATCTTTGTACAATGATGGATTAGCTAGGCCATCATTCTCCTTGCTACTTAGGTCCTTTAAAGAAAATAATTTTACTCACAAATAGCATGACTGTTTTGATATACCCTTAATTGAAAAAAAATATTCCCTTTCACTTGTGAAGGCAGGATTTGGGAACAGTTGTCTAGTAAAAACATACCCTAAACTTCCTTAATAGCACAAATTGTTTTCTTTTCCCATATTTCTTCTTTTACTTTTCTGCTTGCAAAAAATACAACTGTTGATTGCCAATATGCTTAGATGAAAGAGTGGTAAAGTCCTTTTCATACTTATTTTTTTAAAATATATTCTGGAGGCATTAATTGCCTGTTTATTTGAACTCTGACTGCTAATTTTAACTTTAATTTTGATTAATACCACCACAAAAGCAGTATAGTGATTTAGAAAATTAATTTCATATGCTGTTTTGGGGGCCAGGGGAGAGAGGAATGGAATCTTTTTCCCATTCTCTCCCAGAGTTGTGGCGCATGTTTCTTCTGAAATACTATGAAGAAGGAAGTGAAGTAAGTATTTCTATCTAGCTGCTGCTCTTGCCATGTGACTGTAGTTGTTGATTTTGTCTCATCTCCTCTCTTCTCAAAAGCTCACTTTGATCACTCCTCATACTACAACTTGTCTACTCCCAATCCAAGACTAACCATTCCGCATACGTCCCTTTCTACAAATGATTTTAACTATCTGCGAATACAGAGCTGTGTACACACCCATATTTGTCATTGGTAGAAATATATATATATGGCACTTTACTTTCAGGAGAACTTTCCAAAATATATTTGACAAAAATTTGAATACTTACTTCTCGGTACATAGTTTAACTGTACACAGCCAATAGTCAGGGTTCATGGCTGTAAGTAAACCACATTTTTCTTGCAAGATTCCCTTCAGGCTATGCCCGTGAAAACAGCTCCCATTTGTGTCTTCTTCAGACCAACTTAACTGAAAACTTGAAGGATTTCGCTTTTCAGCAGGTGGCACTGAACCACACAGCTTGCCAAACTGATTTTGTAAGTTCACAACCATTTCTGTACAAATAGAAACAAACAAAAAACACCCAAGACAAGAGTATTACGTATTACAATACTGTTTAGAGGTGATTAATACAGGAAGAAAATAGGGCATTTATGCCTTTTTTTTTTTTAATTTCTTTTTTTCTGTAAACCACTATCTGGAATACTGAGAAACCTTGAAGCTCTGTATGTTCTCTCCCCCATTCCATTTAAAATTCAACTGTCACATGTTTTTAGGGAAACATTTTGAAATGCCATGTCTTTTATCTAATGATATTAATACTGGGGCACTCCAAAAGCATTCCGCCAAGTAAAATCTGTAAAATCCGTTTGATACTGTTGGTATTTTTATGCTGATAGAAAACACAGGCCAGGATGCCTTTTGCTGGATTTACCCAGTTGTATATTATCTCTCAGACTGGCTGAGATTTTTTGAGTAGTTTCCTGTGTATCAGAAGGAAGCCTGGTTTCATACACCTAGGGATTCAAGGTTAATCTTTTCATAGTGCACATTTCAACTGGGGCAAAAAAACAAACAAAAAAACACTCCACCTTTCCTCACTGCTGGTGAAAGCATGACAAACTTTCGTAGGTTACTGAGGCTGAGAAGGGAAAGAAGGTATGATGATAGATCAGCACATACAATATGACTGCCTAAGCCTTGTTTCTCTAGGATAAAAAGCAGGTTAAAAAACCACTGTTGTTGGAGCTTCAACTTCTTTTAATGACCTGTATCCAAATAAACTAATTCATAAACTGGGAAAAAAGCAGAAAAGACATCCTAGAGTAATCCAAGGACTGGGAAGATAATCTTTCAAGAGTACACTAAAATCTACCATCGAAAACAAAGGCTGAGGAAGGTTTCTGAAAACCTGTATCTGGCATGTAGGTGTTCTAGAGTAGTCTTTGTCTCTACCATTTTGAATTTATTTTAAGATCAATTTTGCCAAGTTACAATGGCATTATGTGATATTCCTGCTTGCAACAGCCAGTGGTAAAGCTCTGTAATCTAAGTGGTCCTCTTCTAGCTCGAAGAGAAGCAGACCCAGAAGAGGAATCTAGAATGAATCATCATTCACTTTTTCTTATAAATGCAGAAATTAAAGGCCACCTGAACAAATGATCAGCTTGAAATAAACAAACCTAAACATGTTTTTCCATGGAACATGACTTGACTACAATATCCCTCCTACCAAATTTTGAAGAGTAAGAACATTCAAAAAACCCTAATTGCATTCTTGAAAGAGAAATCCAACATGAGTTACTCAAACCAAATAGGATTATACAACTTGTTTAGAAGTCCCTGAATCAGTCACTTCCAGAAACTGGAAGATTATACAAAGGGAAAAATACCATTTGCCACACTTAACATCTCTCTCCAAATATCTGCTGCTTACTACAAACTATTAACTGTAGAACGAAGAACTTCGGATCTAATTTGATTGAATAAAATTCTGGTTTTCCGTATTTCCATAGGTAAGTGGGGGTTTTGTTGTTTTGCCTGTTTGCTTTTATGTCAATGTAAAACATAAGAAATTTCTTATAAGTACTTCTAGAGCTACTAAAATAAAGTAGATGTACCTGCATTCTGACTATGTATAGCTAGCTATTCAAGTACAGTCACATTCAGACAAGCCTTCCTCACTTACTATAGAGGACTGCAAGGAGTGGGAGAGAAGAGGGACACGCAAGGTCTACCAAAGGACATACTGGGATATTCATACCAAAGTAAAGTAAAAGGAGAAAAGGGACAGGAAAGCTATGCCAGATCAACAACAATTCAGGAGGATCACATATAAAGGTAGCTGACCAGTGAAGATGAGGCCAGAGTACTCATTCTGAGATTTGGTTCAGTAGGTCATTAAGAAGACTGACAAAAGCAGTTTCAGTTAAGCATGAGGAAAATGTCTGAAGAATTCCAGCCATGGCTTGTAAAATAGTACTACATTAATTGTACCCAGAGATGAAAGAGAGGAGAGAAAGCATTTTAAGATGTAAATGTTATCACAGTCAGGGCTGCAGATTTTCTATGATGGGAAAAGTTGGAGCAGGCTTCTGCGTTGCTGGGAAGAAGCAAAGTTTACTCACGTCTTCTCTTAAGAACTTTAGATTTCTTCTCGGCTGAATAAAACAGTGGCTTTTCACATCTCCACAGATACCTACCAGTAAGAGAGATAAGAATTGTCAAGAAAACTGGAGCAAATAAGTCAAAGAATAGTAATTTCTTACAAATACTGCTAGAGCTATTAAGTTAAAATCAAGGTAATCTAATGGTTCATGCTATTAAAAGCCACTGTCCCCCCAACACATCTAGGAAGTCTTTTTTCAGAGGCATGTAAGCCTAGATTTACTGTAATCAGTTAATTGTTCAGCTATATAAGCTACTTGTCACTGACAGTGAGCACTTCATTAATATGCTGGATAAACATTATGAGTGTAAATAGAAAATTAAGATAGGGATTTAACCGCTGTATTCACCCAAGCTTGATGGATAGAAATGCAGAGCAAATTCCTAACCTTCATAATTTCTGTGGGGGTCACAATTTCATGTAAACCTTTAAAAAGTAACTTAAAAATCTCTTACTTGGCTCTTTCTTCATCCAATTTCTTTTGCTCCACGTCCAAGGAACATTTTATCACCTTGTACCACTTTTTGAACTCAAAATATGGACCACCTGAATAAAACATACACATTATAGGTAAGGAAAAAGTGAAAGAAATGTGTCGTACACAGAAGGTGGTCTCCACGCAGTTAGACCCTGCATCTTCCACCTGTATAAAAACCTATCCTGAATTCTATGTGCTTAAAGAAAACATACTTGATCTAACAATTCTGTGAGAAAGAGAAATGCAGAAACCACAGAACCACGGAATTGATTAGGTTGGAAGAGACCTCTGGGATCACAGAGTCCAACCTTTGCCCTAACATCATCATGTCAACTAGACCATGGCATGGTCAACTAGTGCCATGTCCAGTCTTTTCTTAA
The DNA here is from genome assembly GCF_000690535.1 of Cariama cristata. Classification (NCBI taxonomy): domain Eukaryota; kingdom Metazoa; phylum Chordata; class Aves; order Cariamiformes; family Cariamidae; genus Cariama; species Cariama cristata. The sequence goes on from NW_009617870.1 coordinate 16,073, forward strand.
ACACCTCCAGGGATGGTGACTCCACCATCTCCCTGGGCAGCCCATTCCAATGCCTAATGACCCTTTCTGTGAAGAAATGCCTCCTGATGTCTAACCCGAACCTCCTCTGGCAAAGTTTGAGACTATGCCCTCTTGTCCTGAAGATGCAGTGAAAGAACAGCACATCATAAGAAGTGCGAAGAAGCCCCTTAGCTTAGAAGAGATTTCATAGATTTAGCACAATTCAAACCTTTTCCCTCTTTTCTGAAAGTTAAGCCTAGAAACTGCCTCCTCTCTACCAAATGAACTAGATATCCATAGTGTGAAGTGGCCTTTGCCTGTTTGAAATTTTACTTCAAGGGATTAATGAAACTATACCTCAAGCTAAGGTTTAAAGATATAAGATCTAAACAAACTCAGATGTAAAATTTCAAACAGTTTCATCAACTCCCCACTGTCTATCCAACTACCCATAAAACCTTAACAGGGCTGGAAAGATAAACTAGAGAATTGTATTCACTTCGTATCAGCCTCCCATGTTTTTGAGCACAGGAACTCCATTCATTGATATGTGAACAAATATTTAGCAGCACATGCTAAAACATTAAGTCGTATGGCATTCTAGCAGCACATTTATCACGGATGCTCCAGAGAGACACAGGACTGAAACAGACCAACTAAGCACAGTAAGTATAAGAATTCCAAACAGAACTATGGTGTAGATTTATGTATTTAAAATATAATCAACTCTTACTACCTGTGGGTGGATTATCTGCATTGTGAATTAACCAGGCTTTGCATTTCCCCATCACCCCAGCTGCCCTGCATGAGATGCTTGCATCATGCTTAGCTTTGCCAGCCAGCTGTTTAAACTGTTCTGAAGGTGAATATACTGTTCTTATAATCAAGCTTATATATGTTTTGTATTATCTGCATTTTTGCTGTTCAGGTTATCCTGCCACAGGATGTCTTAGATGCTAGAAATACAGATGGACTCAAAAAGCAACAGACAAATGAAGGGGAGAAAGACGCTTCAGTAGTTCTTAAAATTCAAAGGTGTGGATACAACTTCTTTTATGAACTTCTTAAACCTAGAGGTTTAAGTAAGTACTCCTAAACCGCTGGGAGGGCAGTTTGGGGGAGGCGGGGTGCCACAAGCAAAACCATTGTCAGAGACATGATGCTACACTATAATAACCGTTTACCTGGCCAGTACTGCTAGTCTGATGTTCGTATAGCAGAGCTGACTGGAAAATACACAGCTCTGTGATACACACATACATATATACACCTCAATAACGTTTTATTTGAACATAAACCATACTGTGTATGTGTGCAGTTCCTAAAACATATAACAAACATACACAAACACTCTAGGTAACTACAACTATCTACTGTACAGCTTCCAGCCTGTCTTGAAAAACTGTAGGAGCTGAAAGACTATTATTTTTTTTTTTTAATTAAAAAAAAGAGACTAGAGAAAGGATAGTTAAATTGAAAATGGAGTCAACATAAATTGGATCTTTAAAACTCAGTATTAACCATTATTCATTTCAGCACACTAACTTTGGGAAAATGCCAGAGGCAGTTTTGAGCTCTGGCACTAATCAGTGCTCCAACAGAAATTCTCACATCAGCTCCTCTCTGCAGCTGTTCACCATCACCTCAACATTTTAAGGATAGGGACAACATAACAGAGCATATGGATCATTTTTCACCAGCAGATTTTAAAGTACAAAAGTGGACAAAGAATGAGCTGTTAACTCCCAAGGGCAATGAGACTCGTTAATAAGGGAGAAACCCCATTAAGACATTAATGGCTTTGAGCCTCAGCTTGTAAGCAGTTGCACAACTTCTACTCTTGTCACTATTATGTACTTCAAGTTTTCAAGGGAAATGAAAAGGGGGAAAAAAAAAAAGATCCAAAATAAGTTTGTGTATCCACTTGAAAATGAGAATTACCGGCTTTAGTTAACAGTGGCGATTATCTCTAGACACAGCAGTAATTGTGCTCATGTACAGCTAACACCAATTTCATTACTGACTGAAATCTTTAAATAGTAACAGAAGGGTCAAAATGGACCCAAAACTGGATGGAAAGCTTAAAAGCTAAACCACTATAACACACCTTTGATCTTATTTTCAACTGTGATCTAGATCAGGCCATGGAACATCTTCCCGAAGATTTCTGATCTTTGACTTGGTCTTTCTGCCCTCAAAGAACCATGTTCACAGCATTATCTGCTCTATCTTAATTGCTGCTAGCTTTTCCACACTCTCTCAGGATTATTTGGACTAAGAAAATAGATTACATCTGAAATGTTACACACTAAGACATTTTATTTAACAAGACTAAACAAGTTTGGATTTTATCATAAATGTGGTTTGATGCCCCTAATAAGTATCTGCTCTTTATGATCAAAGTGCATTCCCTCTTTACTGCATATCCATTCATCTTCACCTAGCATGCATAAAATTCTAAAACAAGAGGCAAACATGCATAAGGAAAAGCACAAAGGTACTTAGCAAAACGTGTACCAAATTCCTCTATCCAGTACAATAAGAATTATGCAGGTAAACTGAGATGATTTTATATGAAAAAGATCTGTTTTCTTTGAATAAAGATTTGCCCTAAAAGAATAAATGACAAAAACACATTTCAATGATCAATAAGACAAGCCTTTCTAAGCCTGATTACAAAGTTACTTCGTTACTTCATTTACAAAATCGTAAGACTGCTTCTACTAGAATATTTATGTACCTTCTTTGTTATTTTTATTTCTTTCTTCAGCGAAGTCTGAAAGTAACCTGAAAAAAAAAAAAATCAGGCTATTTTGTAAATCCAAATACTGCACTTTTCACATGAAGTCCAAATACAACTGACAAAAATTATACCCTAATTTTATTCCAAGTTTCAGATTCAAACTGCTGATTTTTAAAAATACGTAATATTTAATGTCTAATATGCCTTCAGGTGTATGTTTTATGCTACTGAACTTAATCAAAAATCAAATACTATAAATTTAATACTACTAAAGAAAGAATGATCCAAGACAATCATTTGCACTATTTGAAATTTGGGCTTTGCTACAGATTTGCCTGTACACTTACCATTCATAGTGATCATCTAATAAAAACAATAATTTGAGCACAACTACAATAACTGCTGCAGCAAGAACATCGTATTTCACTTTTCTTGTTGACTTATTTCCAGGCACAAGAGTCAGGAAATCCGCTTCTCCAATACAGATCTTTTTCACCACTCGACAAGTCCAATTATGCAATTCATCTGATTAAGGTAAGTAAAAATAGAAAATGTATGTTGACACAAGCCAGAAGTACTTTTACAGTGCAAATATGTTGGTCATTTGAAGAAAACAATGCTTAGATCTTTTAGGACCACCAGACAGCAATTTTTTTCAGACTGAGAAGTATTTTTGGTTATTTTAAAAAATACTAGGCAATTTCACTGTGCTTACATGAAAAACAGTCATGACTTATTATATATTCAGATGGAGGAAAAAAAAAATCACATTTTTAATACTGTTTTGATGTTACTCGAATGATGTTGTTAGATTATCCTGAACATTGTTGTGGCAAAGCCTATCTTAGATCTACGTAAATATAGTTTCAAAAAACCCCAAAAGCCAAAAACTTGTCACAAACTTTTTTCCTGCATGTTGACTAAACACCCATGCAAGGACAGATTCAGTACTGTGAAGAGGAACAAGGGCTAGATTTAAAGAGGTGAGCTGGGTATGAACAGCAGCCTAATCATGGCAGGGCAGCACTTGCTGCTGCCCTGACAAAACCCAGCTGAGGTACAGACAATCCCAGTCTACGTTAAAACTGGCTTTACACTGTAAAGCCTAATCGCACACGCTAGCGCAGGTTATGTCAAAAAGATACAACTAGCACTCCAAAAGCCCCAGTATGATATCTATACAGTCTCTTATTACTCTATGCTTATTTTTCACGGATACAAATCCCTCAAATTTCTCACCTTTCCTGTTCAGCAAGAAATACAGGAGTTGATTACATCACCATCAGATTCCACAAAGGTTAGCAATGTATGACTAAGTACAACCTTAATCCAGCTATACTTTATACTCTCTTGCTGCTTACAAAGAGTTCAGTAGGACCTCATTTTTAATCCTCTTCTACATAACAATGAAAGTTAAACAAAATCTGGAAACCAAATTTTCTAACAAATACTGTCAGTATATTTTCTTTTATTTTAGATACTTAAAAAGGGCTTTTCATTAGTATTTAGTGTCCTAAGAAACACTGCCTATTCATTGCTTGCTTTATTTTTTTTAGGAGTCGTTAGACAACAACAGTAGTCCTTTTTCAATTTGTAAAAACAAATGCTTCTACATGATAAAAAGCTTAGTTGCAAGGAAAAAGTAAAGGACAATATATTCTTCTTCTACAGTAATTTTCAAAGAGTACTTAGCTTTGTATTTCTCTGTAATAAATCTGAAAATGCAAAATTTCCAGCTTTTTCTTTGATTGAATTGATACTTCAAAATCTGAAAAATAATGCGATCCTCTATAGGATCACAACACTGGTACAAAACTACAAAAATCAGAATTTCTACTCTGGAATTTTTTACCCTTAAATCTGTTGGTTATCTTCTCTTCTTTCAGCTGTGAGTAAACAGAAAAGCCAAGTAGCTTTATTTGGCAATTAGTTATGTTGAATAAGACAATAAAACCCGCCAAACTATTAATTGTTGAAATGCTTTGAGGAAAAAAAAAAATTACAGGCTATTTGTCTGCATTACTGAGCTTCAGTGACAGTGGTATTTGATAGCAAGTATGGTAGCCCAACAGACGGTTCACATACTAGGACTTAGTTGTCTGTCTTTGGCAATTTCATATTCAAGACTCAATTTTAGGATAAACAAAAATATTCAATATTTATGCAATATACAATTGTATATTGCATATATAATGCAATATACAAATCATGCAAAACTGAATCGGAAATCAAGTGAGGCAACAGCTGATTTGTCACACAGCATCACCTGTTAATTTTAAAATTAATGCTAATATGCAATATTATAGAATATACAGTTGATATTATATACGTGACAATTCCAGTGCTAAGCAATCAGGTCCCAACCTCATGAATCATTTAGCTAAAGTTAATAAATCACATGAATTCAACCAGTGCCTCTTAGTTCACATGGATACGGAAAGATTTGAGATGAAGTATCCACTCCACACCTTAGAGAGCCAGCACCAGAGTGCCCCTGCATATCTGGGCCTATAATACATACTCTGAATGTTTGATGAAGGTGCTTTCTATAGAAATTATCTTTCAGTTGAGGCTAAATGGGTATAAGTTAGAAGGAAAGGAGTAGGCACTTTTCAAGTAGTAATTCAACTTGCTAGAGTTTAATAAACCAAAGAAAAATTTTATCAGTTTGGGTTTGGGAAAATATTTACCAGGTAAATTAGCTTCCATCAAGTACTTCATGCACAATATGTCTGGATGAAGAAAGCAGCTGTCTGTTATATCTGGAAAACGAGGCAGGTCTAAAAACGCTGCAAGCTCAAGCATTTTGTTGTATACTTCTTCATATGCAGGCCACGACTGAAAGACAGGGTTAGAGGGTGTTATATATTTGCTCTATTACCATATTTGTTAATGATTTTAAATTAGTTATCGATGTTAAATGCTGCATTATTTAACACAGAATTATTTATACACACCGTTTTAGCTCTCTCTATGACTAAACATACATGCAAGAATGGAGCCAGACTGCAGTATTGCAAAGAGAAAAGTGCTAGTTCTAAAGCCCATGAGATACATAAGAAACAAACAGAAAGTTGCTTAAGATCCGCAACCAACCCACTATCCTTTTTACCCTTTTTTTTTTTTTTGAAGTGATCAGTATCTCTCCAGATGCTCCAAAATTTAAAGAGCACTGGGCAAAAAAAAACCCAAATACGCACAGGTGCAATTGAGGGTGAACTCTCTAAAGAGCTAAGAGAACCACAGAAGGGTGGAGGTTGGCAGGCACTGCTTGAGATCACCAGGTCCAAGCCCCTGCTCCGGTCAGCTCGAGCAGGTTGCCCAGGACAACGTCCAGTCAGATTTTTAATATCTGCATAGATGGGAGCTCCACAAGGTCTGTGGGAAATCTGCTCCAGTGCTTCACCACCCTCACTGTACAAAAGAAAAAAGGCTTTGTTTTTCCTTAAATAGAATTTCTTGTATTTCAGTTTGTGCCCATTTTCTCTCATCCTATCATTGGATACCACTAAGGAGGATAAAAGGTATCAGGTCATCCCCCCCCCCCCCAAGTCTTCTCCATCTCCAGGCTGAGCAGTCCCAACTCTCTCAGCCTCCCCTCATTTGTCAGATGCTCCACTCCCTCCGTCGTCTTCATGGCTTTCTACTGGACTCACTCCACTATGTCCATATCTCCTTTCTGCTGGGGAGCCCAGAACTGGACCCAGCACTCCAGATGTGTCTCACCAGTGCTGAGTAGAGAGGAAGGATCACCTCCCTTGATCTGCTGGCAATGCTCTGCCTAATGCAGCCCAGGATGCTGTTGGTGGTCTTTGCCACATCGGCACATTGCTGGCTGACATTCATCTTCACAGCATCTTGCCTGCCAGAACCCCCACGCCCTTCTCTGAAAAGCTGGTTTCCAGCTGGTCAGCCCTCCAGCATGTGCTGGTGTCTGTGGTTATTCCACAATGCATATTTATGTATTTATCATATTTATCAACAAGAATGTGATCAATATGAGGGTAGGACACCTCAATATGAGGTCATAGGACAACAGGAAATGGTCTCAAGTTGTGCCAGGGGAGGTTCAGGTTGGAAGAACTTCTTCACTGTAAGAGTTGTTAGGCATTGGAACGGGCTCCCCAGGGAGGTGGTGGACTCACCATCCCTGGAGGTGTTAAAAAAAATGTTTAGATGTGGCGCTTCAAGACATGGTTTAGTGGGTTTAGCAGGCATGGTGGCATTGGGTACATGGTTGGACTTGATGATCTTTGAGGTCTCTTCCAACCATAATGATTCTATGATTCTATGAGGCTGACAGGCCTTTAGTTCCCCAGATTCTCCTTCCTGCCCATCTTGAAGACCGAGGTGACATTTGCTTTCTTCCAGTCCTCAAGAAACTCCCCCCATCACCATGACTTTTCAAAAACTATTGACAGTGGCTTTACAATGACACCAGCCAGCTCCCTCAGCACTTGTAGCAGCATCCCATCACGGCCCATGAACCTTCATATGTCCAGTTTGTTTATATATCCCCTAACCTGCTCCTTCTCCACCAAGGGTAAGTCTCCCTTCCCCTAGACTTTCCCACCGGTTTCAAGGACCTGGGATTGCTCTTATCAGCGAAGACGGAGGCAAAAAAAAAACATTCATCACCTTAGCCTTCTCCTTGGTCTTTGTCATCATGCCTCCATTCCCATTCAGCACCAGGCCCACATTCTCCAGAACCTTTCCACAGAATCTTTAATGTAATTTCATTTAAAAACAAAAAAATTCCATATTTGCATATTTATTCATGAAAATAAATCTGCAATTCTCTTTTCAAAACTATTGACTGCATGAAGAAATTCTCCCAATTTCTACTGAGGTTTTCCTGCTAGTGGAAAATATAACTTACAGACAGATTTTGACATGCTTATTTATAGTGAACTCAGCAGGATCTGAAGTTTGCGTAAGTATGGACTGTAAGATTTTACCCTTATTTCTTAATACCTGAACTGTTTCATTAAACATTTTTATATTTTAAATAATTACTTGAATTTGTGTCTTGAAGTGTTAACTTTCAGTTGTTCAGGCTACTTTACCATTTTAAATGTATAAAAAGCAATGCCTTTTATGCTTTAGTTGGTGGTTCTAATTCAGCAGAGCACTTTATCATGTATTCATATTTTATCAAGTTAATTTGTGCATAAGGTACTTTCCTTTAATAAGAATTTAGCAGGGGTTTACATTTTGTGCACAGGTTCCTGAACAGGAGTGAATTCAGGCTTCTGTTTACTTTATAGACCAGATTAAAACCAGAGCGATCATGTTTACAACAAGACCACTGAACTAATGTGTTTTTATTCAATCATTTGGTGTAATCTATTTTAATATACGCTATGTAGCCAATGCTCAAATGTTATTGTTTTGAAAGATTGCCAACACTTCCTCTACTTTTTAAAAATTATCTCCCCTCAGACTGCAGTTCAGACTTGCTTAATTGCATGAACACATGCTTAAGCAAATGAATAATTCTGCTGTCACTTATTATTACACATGCAACTTTTTGTAACAGTTAGGAAGTTGTATCATGTTCATTATATTTTCTAAACAGTGTTAAAAATTGGCTAAGACTGCTACAGGACTATCTTGAGAAACAAGAAAAACATGCATTACCAGACTTACACAGAAGACCAGGCTCACACTACTTTCCATTCCTCTTAAAAAGCAGTGCTAAATTGAATACCAAAACAATCTTGGAACAAAACCTGAATCATATGTAATTTCTCTGCAGAGTATTTGGAGAAAAACTGAAGTCCCAGATAATTCAAATAAAAGCATTACATAAATACTATTCTTAATTAGATATAAAGGAAATATGTTTTTCCCTTTAACGAAAAGCAGTTGAATTAGTAGCTTCTTAATAATATATCACAGATGAAAATAAATCGAGACACTGTGAATTCAGTCATTTGGAGCATTCCCATTCTCAAACATTAAGCTTTCACCAGTGAAGTTATCTGAACAGTCTAATTTAAGACAGAGGTACTTCAAGGAATATAGATCTTAATTGGAGGACTCACGGTAGACACCTGTATCACCTTATACCTGACCTTCTCTCACTGTATCAGGGTAAGGAGACAGCTTTCCTATCCTATGTACTGGTGAATCATCCCTCCTTCCTCATGCCCAACCCTGACTTGTGTTTCAAAGCTTTTGTTTGCTATTGAGAGAGCGCAATTCAGTTCTTTTTCAAAATGGCTAGAAAACACTCTGATTTGCAATGACAACTGATGCTTGCTTTTTTTTTGAACAGCTAACACAAGTAGTGTAAAAACTACAAATAATAATTCATACTGAGAGCTATCACTTGGCTTATTTTGAAAAGAGCGTTAACAGATAAAAACTGTTCTCAGTTGATGTGTGTTGTAAAGAGATGTAAACACAATTGGGACATGCAGATCCAGGAAGGGCATACTAATGCATAATAAAGATCAACCAAATCAATTGCTACTTTCCAGGGCTTAATCCCCTAAACTCAAAAACATTCACTGTCCTACTCATGTTTCTATGACACAGTGCTGAGTCATGACGACGCAAGTTGAACCGAACACTGCACTTCCACAAGTGCACAGTAATCTCTTGAACTCTAAGCTGCGAGCATAAGCTAGATCCAACCCAGGATCACATCTCAGTAGGATACATCATAGCAAAGGGCTGAAGGCTGAAATGTTAAGGAGACTGTAGACTTAGTCCAGTAATCAAGCACTACCAATTTTCACCGGTCATGACATACCCTGTTCATACCCTGTTTAATTCTGAAAGAGTTGTGAGTTCATACAGCAATTCTCTTATTCTGCAAAATTTCATACATACTGAGAGGGTTAAAACAGAAAGAACACCCAAATTCCATACAACCAACATAGCAAATGTTAGGACAATATTAAGAAAAAGCAAGATGCAGCAAACAAGCAGCCTTCAAAATAAATAAAAGTTATCACCTTCTACCTAGCTATGTATCTCTGCCAGAAGAAAAGAACCTGATAAAACAAGTTGCACTGAAAGTCAACCTGCAAATCAACTAGGAAAGCAAGATCCAGAGCTGGGGCCTCCCTCCCTCAGGTGAAAAACTCTGCCGACAGCACCCCATGATTAAACCCCAAGGGAGGAGTACTTGGACAAGAGAGGACAGCGTTAGATCATACGCCACATGCTCTCCAAGTATAACTTTCACTTATCCAATCATAAGCGAAAAAATTTTGCGCTACATATTTTCAAGTTGTATTTCTGCACTAAATGTTAGGACAACTCCCCTGCTCATCAGCACGTGGAGTTACTGAGCTCTTGCCTTGTGTCGAGAACCTGGGCAACACTCCACATATAAAACTTAGTTCCAAACCCTTGAGGGCACTTAATAATTTCAGGAAGACTGACAGAAAATCTTTTTAAAGTTATGCCACCTGCTAGCCTTTTCAGGTGTTTCACAAGCTGGGATTTCTGCAAGACTGATCAACACCACTGACAGAGTCCATAACTTGTCCACATTGGGTACAGAGGTTACTGAGAACTTTTCTTAACAGCCTTGTCTTTAAAATCTTTGTATCGTATTCCCACATATGACAAATAAGGTAGCTTCAGGTCTTCCCAAGAAAGCAGTACAGAAGATTAGTACTACCTGAGAATACTTTTTTCTTCTCCCCCCCACCCCGCCCTGCCCGCCAACTTCATCTGAGCATAGGAGAACAAAATATACGCTGTTGAGTTGCGAAGAAATGTCTAGAACAAGATTTTCACAATGATAAATATCCATTAGACTATTTAAATCGGTTGCCTTTATCTTTCAAAGTTACATGGAATTTTTCACCTGTGTTAGAAAAGAACAAGTTAGTTTTCAGAAGCAGATGAGCCAAACTATTAGCATGATAATCAGATCACAGTAACAGGTAATTGTTTTGGGTAAGCCAAGATTGCAGCCTCTCCTACTTGTTTGGACAATATCAGAATGTTGCTGATCAAGAAGTAGAAAACAGTATGCATTGGCTGGCTTTCTAGATTAATTTGCAGGCTCCATAGCTTCTTGTTTTAAATGTGGTGTGACTGACTCTCTTCTTAGATGACTGTACAGGCCGTTTCGTTCTCCTTTATCAGGACAATATCCCAGCAGGCATTACTTACGTATTCACAGTTCAGTTTATTTTATTGTGATAATGTTCTATCTTTTCTGAAAAGAATTAACTATAGAGTTGTTTTAAACTCTCCCTTTTGTATTTTTCCCCCTCCATCCTCCTCTCCTGTTCAGTACATTTTTTGCAGCACAGTTCCTTCCCTCTTCATCCTTCTAGCTGTGAACTTCCATCCTGGGAACCCTTTCTTCCCATGCCTGCACATTCTCTAAGGCTCTGCCTTCACTTGTGCTGCTGATGTTCAGTAGCGGACATCTTTCCCAAGTGATTCTTTTAATGACCATTTAATACTGAAATTTTATACGGTCTGACTTAATTTTTTCATTTTTTCATTATCCGCTTTTTGTAGATCTCTGGCAATCTTTGACATTTAGAGTTTGAATACATTCGCAATTATCCAAAACTCAGCAAGGCTTCATCATTTTTAAGTCGTCAAATTCAACCTAGATCAAGTTTGAAAAAGAGTGTACCAAACTTCTCAGGAAATGGACTAAGCAAGCAATTTAACTTTAAGGTTTGGAAAACATCAACTTCTGTGGGTTGGAGAAGGGTTTTTGCAACACAATCCAGAATTTTGGTTTAATCCTTGCGTAAAGCAAGGTATGTCCATAAAACAAAATACGTTTATTGTAAAAGTTATAAACCAAATGGATGCCCTAATGTGTGTAAACATCTTTGATTGCAGCCTGCATTGAAGCAAACTTTCCTAGGAGCCCAAGCTAGCTTTAAATTTACGTAAAGTAAAATTAGGTACCAACAACGAGCACAGCAGTTGAGTGTTCTATGGAGCCTGGTTCACCTTAACTTTGCTTCTGCTGCTCAACTGGTTCAGATATATCTGGTCATCTGCAGCATAAGCCTGATGTGGGACGACGCCAGCCACAGTGCACACAGGTTACATAAAAGAATTGACAGTAAAGACAATAACTGTATCAGCTGTGAAATTTACACCCAAATTAGTATTTAAAACAGAATGAAGTGACGTTGCGAACCAATCATTACATACTAGATCCTTAATGTGGTCGGCAAGCCTAAACTAGATTACTAAAGATTTTCTTGTGTGTGTGTGGTTTTTTTGTGTACTCTCACAGTACTACCAATCTTGCTACCTCCCATACAAATACACACACACAAATCTTGCCGATGCATCTTTTTTAAACAATATTTTTTATCCCCCTTGCTTAACCTCTATCTACCTCTCAGGGACCATCACCATCCCCCCTGGAACAGCAGCAAACTAATGCAACAGCCATCACACACAAATTAAATATGCTTTAACACTGTGTATTATTATGAATTTAAACTTTAAAAAATAAGCAACACTCACTAAAACTTCTTTGCCATCTAACCTAGCTGGAAGAAAACTAATGTAGTCAACTCTGTTGCACAGTTAGATTCTGTGTAGTCTCTTCACAAACACTGCCTTTGCCAGAGCATAGGGTACACAGAAAAAATATACACAATATTTAAGGGGAATCTTTAGAGGTCTCTTCCAACCCAAACCATTCCATGATTCTGTGGCATTGTAAGCGCTGCTACCACTGCTGTATAGAAATGTCCCAGACTTGTGAATTGCTGGTGAGTGTGAAAGTATACTGGGGAGAACCACTGCACCCTGCTCCCACATCCTGTCCTGGGTCACTATACGTAACGGGAGACCAGACTCAGTGAGCCTCAAGTCTGACTTAGTGCAGCCATTTTCACGTGGACTAAATGAGCAGATATATTTCTTCAAACCGTGATATCCATGAACCACATACAGATGCTGATGTAACAGTAAGAGGGTGTGCCTGGAATTATTAAGAGGGAACCAAATGACAAGAAGAACAAAGACTGCTGAAACTGCTACAACTCCATTTAGGTAACTGGCAAGAAATACACAGCTCATGAGACTTCTTCCACTAGAAAAGACATAAAAAGACCACACACACAATTAAAGTTGCTGCTTTACAAGTCTGCCATCAAGCAGAAAGGATAACTGAAAGGATAAGACAGGAAAATGAAATCAGTTTGTCTACCTTGAAGACAGGCAAACAGGCTGCCCAAGTTATCTGCCTGGCAACAAATGGGCAGAGGAAAAAAAAAAAAAAGAAAAAAAATAGTCAATATACCATTTGAAAATCATAGAAGTTGTCACACTGGCAGCCTTTCTCTTGCTTTCTCCTTTGATAACTGTTTCAGCTGAAACAGCTACTACATCCTAAAATCCCAAATTACTCCTGATCATTGTTGCAGAGGAAATTAGAAGGATCTTTGTACAGAAAAAAAGATTCATTTTAGAAGAGGACTCAATAAAGAATGTTTACGCATTTTTGAGAGGGGAAAAAAAAAATAAATCAAGATGTGCTAGCATATTAGACTGCATTAAATTGACACAGGCCGTTTTTACTGAAGAATTCAAGATGGCATGTGGATAAGCCAGCAACCCAAACACAAGAGAAAAAGGTAACTGAACATCCAGTACAGATGTACTCCTTGACAGCGCAGGGGGAAGAGATATTTTCATTGGATGCCTAGCAGACCTTTAAATAGGCTACTTTCAGAAGAAGATATCTTTTTCATTACATGATTCCTGGCTAAAGTGGTTTTTGAATAAATGAGTTTCAATATTATTAAATCAACAGAGACATGTGCTTGAGCATTAGCCTGTTCATGCTCACAAGCTAACTCCGACAAATACCACTTTTCTAAAAAATGTAATCTTTCTACAAATGGAGAGAGTAATCCAGTAATGAGCTGAACTGTCATAATGTATTGAAATTTAAAAGTTTGGGAACAAATTTTATTGAATTTCATAAATATCTTGGTAGGTTTGTTTTCTTTCCTCATTAAGTAATGCTTAAAGACAGGTATGGACAAGCTAGAGTTTCTGTTACACAACAGCAAGCTCCCATGATAAACTTGATTACAATAACCCTTTCAGCAGTAAACTTCCTCCTCAGCTTTTTTTTTTTTTTCTTTCAAATAAAAGCCTCACCCTTGCTTCTTTTCATTCTGCACTACCTTCTATCCTGAATAAGTACTGCATGCACCTGTTAAAATGCAGACAAAATACAGTTAGATAGAAAAAAAATCCCACAGATAGAAAGACACCCAGTCTCAACAAAACTAAGATTACAAGGTATCTCAAAACACCAGTAGACCAAAGCAGGAATCTCTGCTTGTTTTGGAAAGTAAAAGCAGCATAGCTGATTATCAGAATTTATATGGCTAGAATTTTAAACCTCTTAGAAATTTTTTTTAAAATAAACAAGAATGACTGGCTTCTGTCTTAATTTGAATTCTTTAAATATTTACTGCTAAAAAATCATATGGCAATTAAGATCATTCAAATTTTAGTCAGGAAAAGATGCTCTTACACATCAGATCTTGAATGTTTTGAGAAAAGGACCTCAGCAAACAGAGGAACGTGTCTAAAAGCCAGTCTGTTGGATACACTTTCCAGGGAAGCAGAAACCCATTGTCATTCCAGTCTGAATACTCTGGAAGAAAACAGAGCAAACATTTTGACCTGCACTCATGAGTTTATTAATAGATTTAGTCAGGAATTACTTCATTTGAATCAGGCCCAAACTAAAATATAAATACACAATCCACCAAAACCTGGAGTGTGAGACAATCCAAACAGCAGCAGTTTCCTATGAGCTGCCTGATGACTTGAAGACGTGTATTAGCCAGTAGCAGATTATTAAGTGATATGAAATCCTCTTGAAAAGCTAGCGTGGAAAAAAAATGAAATACAGGGACAATTTTACAGGATTTAGGAAATCTTCAGGTTTCCTCATGACGGTGCCACAAAGCTACTCTGTTGCCTCGGGCAGGTCTCTTTGTCCCAGTTTTCCACCTTGTGACAGAGCAGGACACCACCAGCCCTGAGAGCCGAGCCCTGGAGGAGCAGCCACCGAAGGCACTGTCGTGTGACGAGGGGGAATGACCAGCCTCATAAGAAGAGAAAGAACCAAATATTGTGCAACTGGGCTGGCTTCACATGGCATGCGCTCATGCAGGCTTAAACTCCCACATTAAATGAAGACAAGGAAAAGATATACAGAGCAGCTCACTACTTTCCACACGGTAAACTAAGACGCTATCTTGGTTTAGAAACAGTATGAGATGAAATGATTAATGATTACACCCTAGCGCACTTATACATGAGTCTCAGCTAAAAGCAAATTCATTCCAGTAATTCCTAAATTCCATATGCTTAACTTAAAAACCTTAATTGCTCTTCAAAGTCAGGAAAAGAAGACAGTATTGGCTTAATCTATTCACAAATGCAAGACCTGTGCTTACTTTTAGGGCCAAAAGAGAATTGCACAGAACTGAAGGCTGTTTAGAAATATTACGGGTAAAGTGCAAAAACCCTAAAGCTGCCATCTCTGCCATTCCAGGATGGCTCCCCCATGACCTAGAATTTATTTACTCTTACATGGCTTTTCACATTTCTGCTCTTGCCACATTTCTAGGTCAGACTTCTTGCAATCATTCCTTCTTCCTCCTGGCATTGGGATCATCACTACTACTCAACATAAGAAATTTTACATTGTGAGTTTTTAAATAAGCAATTCCTTTAGTTCCTCCACCAAAACAAACCGAAGGATCACTACAAAAATACAAGCATTTAAAATCTTTTTTTCAAAAAGTAAAGTTTTTGCTTAAGAAAACTGTGTAGTTTTCACTGCTTTGGATTCTTTGCCATAGGCTAGAAATACCCCTTTTTAAGCAATAATTTTGCATACTTTACCATTTAATCATTCCTCAACATTTTTCAAGTTGAATAAGAAACATCCCCAGATCTCTAAATCTGAAACTTTAAAGGATGGTATTTAGTTCACCTAACTTAAAGGCTTGAACTATGACTTAAAAAAGAGTTGTTGTGAGATAACTAGTTAATGAAAAATGAAGTTTTACGATCTTAAAAAAAAGTCTCCTCAGAGCACAAAAACCATAAACTGAAACCCTAACTGAAAACCCAGAACAAAAAAAAAAAGTGGCTGTACCACATCAATTCCAAAAAGATCCATTTAGCCTTGTATTCAGTAGCAAGCAAGAGGGGTGCGTAGGGAAGAATTTATGAACCAAGCGAGCCACAACAACAGTACCAAATGTCTGTCCAGCTTCACACCATTTGTGGCTGAGTCAGCAGTGACCTGTCTGCATTTTTTAGTTCCAGATCCCTTTTCCCTCATGGCATTCGTCCAGTCATTATCTGGCCCTCTTAACATCCAGGATATTCTAACGCAAAGAGTTTCACCAGTTACCCACAAAATGTATGAAGCCACATTTCCTGCTGTTTGATTCTGAACCTGCAGACCAGCAACCTTTTCTGACAAGTCCCAGCCCTTGTATTGGAAGAGACATTGAACAGTTGCCTTGTAAACACGTTTTAGAAACTATCACCACATCTTCCTCTTAGTCACCTTTTCTTTAGGTTGAAAGGTAAGTAGATAATATTGACTGTTTCTTGTAGGAAAATTGTCCCTACGTTTGATGATCCTTGTTGTGACTCTCTGTACCTCTTAGCTCTTCTGCAACTTTGAGAAGAGGGAGGGTAAGAAAAGCAAAAAACCCAACCAGAATTCCATACAGCATTTAAGATATGGGTGCATGACAGATTTATACATTAACATAAAGTTGTTTTGATCTCCATTCCTTTATTAGAAGTCAGGAGTTATTAGAAAATAATTCCAATGTAGCTGGGCTACAACAGCTGCATATTTGAAAACAGTATCATGAAGGGATTACAGAAACCTGTATAATCAAGATCATACAGATATTTAAACTAAGGCTGGTACGTGAACATAATAGCATTGATAACACCAGCTTTCAGAGAATGCTACAAATTGTATACTTTAAAAAAAATAAAATTCCTTCCTATTTAACAAACATAATAGCATGGACAAATCTGTTGACTGACATGTATTTCGTTGGTGTGTTTGGACACAAAACAGACATGGGTGGGAAAAAAAGTATATTTGTGTGTTTTAATAGCAGCTCATGGGTCAATGAATTATCATCTTTTTTAAAAGAAAAAGAAAAACTAACATGTAATGCTTACCCACTGTAATGATGCCATACAAAAAAAACCAAAACTTGCATTGTCACCGTTTAAGGCTGTTCAGGCTCTTAAAATGGGTGGCAGATGCTCTTTGTTAACCTCTCCTATCCTCCCTGTCTTTTAAAGTCTTCTTTTTCCCACGCATTTTTCTTTACTTACTACTGTCTTCTCCAAATATACTCAAGATATTTTTTTTAAGTCAAGTGTTGGACAGGAAGAAAATTTGAGAAATTTCAAGCTGTGTTTGCTCCATCTGTATTCTCATAACTGTGAAGCTCAGAGATTTTATATTTCAGTATATGCAGAATGGGGAAGGATTGCCTTTCTTTTGTTCTTCCCCCACCCCTCCCCAATCTGATCAAGAGGGTAGCATTTTTTCAAGACTTGTTCCAAACTGCTCACAACACAGGAGTAAGATTTTTTTCATGAAAGAATAGAAAAAAAGTGAAAAAACAAGACTGAATAGAATGATGAAGACTAAGCCACTTGTAGGTATACTTTCGTTTATACTGGGATTTTTTGTTTAAAAATTATCATTCTTCTTTAAAAATTACTTCTGCAAGTGTAGGTAGTCTTTACTTTCATCAATGATACACATTTTACTTTTTCCTACAAGCTTTACTCATCAAAAATGGTCAGCAGACCATTTTATTTTAAAAACCATCTTCAGACTAGAAGATTTAACATATCAGCATTCAAAACAGTAATGTCAGTTTAGAGAATGCATTGTTGTCACCTATCAAATTAGCAATACCAAAGCAGTCACCAAATGATATAAATAATTTGCACCGTAAGAATTTCAGTACAGTGACCTCATGTAATATTCAGAATACAAAAGTATACAGAGGAATTTCACTCCTCCTTAGACAGTGGGACAAAAAACATAAAGCCCTAGAACAGTGATTCACTTCATCTGCCCCTCCTAGAAGAGTACTATAATTAGGAGACTAAATCCACACCCACAACTAAAGAAACACCAGCACTTAAGAAATACTGTCAAGTTTATAAACTTCTATTCACATACCCAAACTCTGTAATGAAGCAAATGCTAATCCTTCTGCTTTTAAGTTGACGAAATTATAGTACCATAAATAGCATCTTTGATATAAAACAAAGACTGAAATATCATTTGCTGTACAAAAGCACTCAGCCACATTTCATCCAATTTAGGGTATAAATCAAGGAGTGATACCAGTAAACCTAAGGGAGGCATTAGCCTGAAGAGCAGGACAAATATCTATCTTTTTAGCGATGCTAAAAACAGTCATAATGAGATTTTTAAAGAATCTTCAGTGGTCAGTATTACAGTTTCACATAAGCTTATGCCATATAAGCTTAGAGTTTACCCAGAATATCTAGCCCCTGGCTCTACATTTGGAGAAAGGCAGGTATGAGCAGCATGTTCTCCAGCCATTCCTCAGTAACACTGTCCTCACAAACATCATCATGCTCTTCCCTGAGCACCTCATGGTTTGAGTACAGACCTCGCTCTTCCCTGTGCTGCAATGAAGTTCACTGCTCATCTGTTTTATTACGTGAGAAGATACTAATTTCTTCTGTATTTGAAAGAATGATGAAAAAGTACTTAGGCTTTGTTCTTGGTGCAAGGTGGGAAGAATTACCACCATGAGTGAAAGCAGCATGCAAACTCTAAGAGATTGCCCAGTCCGCCAGGAAAAGAGCTGAGTGTACGCAAGGAGAGATGCATTAATACTCTAATAACAGTCCCTCTGCTAATCTCTGTCTATCCTTCTTCAGTATCTACATTTAAGTTATCTAATGCAAATGCTCTCAGTGAGAGGTAGCTACTTTTCAAAGCTTCCCAAGGAAGATCCTATCTGTCCAAGTTTAGGCACTTCAAACACAGTAAAATATTTTATGAATTTGTGATATGCTCCTGACTGCAGGAAACAAAACAAAATACAAGCAGCTCAAAGCATCTAACAAGAAAATGCAAACAAGTGTTTCTAACATCAATAAGCTGAGCCATACACTTAGATACAGAAGTGATAAACAGTTTCCATATGTTACTCAGTACTGCAAATTCAAAGAACTAGTATTCAAGAAACCTGTGATACTGATGCTGCTTCTGGTCAGAACATAGCCAAATCATTCAAGCAATCCTAGCAGCATAAGTTACATGAACCCCCTCACACTTTCTAAACAAGCTGGCAGAGATGATTAGAAATTAATGAGGATTGAACGCCAAATTACTTCTAAAATTGAGCCATTAGCCTCAAAAACTGAAGGCTACAACTAAGTCCTAGTTTTGGTTGTATGCAGCAGGTAATCATCAAAATATTGAGCAATCATCTTTTCTCAGTCCATGAGAAACCCTCCAATTTTATGTTTTCCTTCAGGCTACCTGAGTGAGCTTCTTCTGCCCCCAACATTCGCAGGGAAATCAAAATCAGGAGGAGTCTTAAATGACTTAAACTTGTCAGCTAAATTTACAAAACAAAATGGCTTTTACTATGCTTGAACAATGCTGAATTGATTCAAATACATTTTTGTGGCACATCTCCATTTAATTCTAACCAGTTTTTACCAGGCAACTCAGTCACAAGGCAAAAATGTTCATACAGCACGAGTACTAATAACTATATTCCAATTGTAATGTTGCCTGTAACAAAGAGAATCAGAAAGACTGGTTAAATCTGAGGTTCGATATCTTTAACCTTCTTGCCATAGTAAAACTGAGCAACATTTAACCATATTGTAACAAATGATTAATAGTACATCATCATTTTGAACCTGGAAGACAAGTCCCACACTGGCTAATACTGCACAAGAATACTAGTCCCAAGCTTAAAACTTGTTCTCAAGTAGGATAGTAAACGCTACAAAAATGCGTAGCTCCTAGACATGAAAGCACATGCTTTAGACCTCTCCAAATACAGCCCTAGTAGGTCACTACACTCCCAGACAGGTCTGTCATATCCCTCTTTTTATCGTAGGATAATGGGATAAAGGGAAAACCACAAATAAAAGATCCCCTTTTTGAAGCAGAGTGGGGATTTGACTGCATAGTGCTCAGGGACAATCTCCTGGATAAAAAAAGGCAAGGAACAGCACTGTAGATATTCTGCAATGAAACAAGAGGTAAAGGCGACTAAGCAGTAAGCAACAGTGAAACTCAAAAAACCCTAAGGCTTTGAATTTCAATGCCACTGGTAAATGGGTAAGTCATGAAACAAATATGAAGAAAAGGCAAGATTGTTCTGTAACTGGAAAAAGAATACAAATCCATCTCATTAAAAATCATATGCAAGGAAGAAAAAAATTATGTCCACAAAAAAGCAAACCACTATCTGATAAAATTGAGTGTTTTACAAAGGAGAGGCCCAGATAATTTACACACAAGGAGTTTCAAGGAAATAACTGAGGAGCTCTCTGAAACACAAATGTCGGGTTTTTAAATAATCTTAAGAAATTCTAAACATCAAAGGACTCTCCATATTAATATGCAGTATTTAAAAAAATGTAAAAAGGGGAGATTCAGGAACTCTAGAATGATTAGCTTGGCATGGATCCTGAACAAAATAATACTATGGTAATGAGAAAAATGGAAGCTAAAAATATCCTGTCAGTCAAGCAACCTTCATAAGGTCAGGAGAGAGAGCCGACTGAAGCTCCCGCTCCCACAAGGAGATGCTCTGAAAAACCTTCTTCCTTCCTTATGGGATAGCTAAAGGGGACCCAAAAATCAAAATTACCACAGTGTCTCGCTGGAAGACCATAACTCATAATTGTGCTCAAAACTCAAGAGCTGCTCCGTGAGAAAGCAAAGCATGCAGAACAAAGGAGCAAAACAGAAGCATCCTCGATAGCAGAGGAGTATCTTGGCAAATTCATCTCAGAAATCATATCTCTCAAATCCTCAGAAGTGAGTCTTGATTGAAGCCAACACAGAAAGATGAGTGGCAGAAGGATTAGTGGCAGAGAAATATAGATACAAGAGTGCTGCCAAGAATAAAATAAAGCAAAATTTTTAAAAAAAAAAAAAAAGTAAAGAAACAAACGGAAGGGAAGAACAAAAATAAAACAAGCTATAGAATACTGTAAAAGAAGGAGCCAAAGAATTGGAAAGTTTCCAGACAACACAGAGAAGAATGATCATCTCTCAATGTTTAAAGCAAGTCTTTCATTCCCAAATGAAAGAGGAAAGAAATTTAATAATCCAAGCTAGGCAGGGGGGAGGGGGGGGGGTGTGAACGCATGCGTCCAAGGTATACGCTCCTCCAACTCAAATAAAATAAATCCAAAGCATCATACAGAATAAAACACTCCACACGGAAGTGGCACATTCTCAAGAGACAAAGTTTTCCAGTCTACTTTATAAATACATTATGGTACCTACTTCAACACCTATCACAGGTTACTTTAAGGAAAAGGAAGACCCTGGATGAATTAGACTTTTTCTTAGGGCAGCAAATATTTCTTTTCCAACTCTTCATTTTCCCATCAAAGCCAACATCAGTTGGAGCATGAATTAAAATTCTTATTAGACTGAACACAACAGAGAGCTGCCCAGAGCTACTGGCCTAATCTGACACAGACAAAAAAAAAAAAAAAAACCACCATAATTTTAACGTAGAATGATAAGCTAGTAAGCCTGAAAGTAAAAAGACATCAGGGAGAAGAAAGAAACAAGAAGCTTTTCAGTTAGATGGGAGAAAGGGGAGAAAACCTCACATGTGCTTTTGTGTTTCATGATTCTTCTCCTCTTGTCAGCAGCACTGATTTCTGACAAGCGCGGTATATTGCTGCCACTTTACCAGGATGCATTCAAGAATTTTCCACAGGCAAAGGTAAGGAAGATGCTAACATCCCTCTCAGCTGGAGGTTTAGAAAGCATTTCTGTACCATGGAAAAATCTGAAGAGTAAGTTAGGAGTTATTTAACCTAGATAGTAATTTTCTCATGTTGCAAGGTCAAAGCTGTCTAAATAAGCACAGTTCTTGTTACAGGCAGCAATACTCAGTAGATTATAAAAAAAATAAAAACCACCACAGAGGAAGACAGAAAGGAATGGAATTAAATTATAAAACAAAAAATTAAGCATTTTTAAGATATAGATTCCTAGACAGCAAGGTATATCAACAACACTGGCAACACTGAAGCATTCAGTGGCCTTGTGAAAAACAGAAGGTCTCAGATAGATTTAGAATTATGCAGCTACTTCCATGTAAGATTAGAAAAGAAAGGAAAAAAGGAAAAAAAAGAGAAAAGCTTATACAGAGAAGCCATTCCATGATCATACTCCAGGGCAGAAAAAGTAGCAAGGATAATTTGGAAAATACCCATTCCTTTTGTCTTCGAGGGCAGGTTGGCGGACAATTCTGAACAGAATTCATCTAATACCCACCAAGATCAACTTTTTCTTACCCCCCCTCCAACCCTGCGAAAAAGAGAGATTCTCAATAACTTTAGGAAGAAAGGAGTTATTTTAAAGTTGAGGAGTCACTGAGAGAAGGGAATTTCACAGAGGTCACACATTAGGCTCCTCGCCAAGTCCAGATACTTGTGCATTGAAAAAGATGGCCATTCCCAACGCTTTTCAGTGGTCTGAAAGATATTTATGAGACTACACCTATCCTGCTGCACACAGCACGTACTCCAAAGTGACGTGTTTGTTATCTTCAGTACTTTAGTAAATCATATTGCCCAACAGCCATGGGAGTAACCTCCTTACCTATATATACACGTACATTTATGTTTGCAGGCGTGTGTAAAGAATGTGAGAATCAAAACCAAAAATTATTTTTGGACATAAAAAAAGAATCAATCCACAATGCATTAAGGGTAAAATATGCCAAAAAGCAATGAGTTGTATAAAAAGTAATGAAAGCTAAAGGTAAACTTGAGACAGTAAAGCAGAACCAACTTTAAAGCACAAATAAAATAATTACATAAAAGATGATTGGGTGTACTGTCCCGAGTCAAAAATGTAAGGAAAAACATATATATGGCAACGACAAGGTGTTACTAGCTCAAGAGAAAGGGATGCTTTAATCAATTTTGCATGAGGATAAAGATAAATTCCTAAAAGCAAAATAAAGGATGCGCATCTTAAGGAGGTATCCCTACTTCAAGCAGAATTGAAGAGGGAATTTGTGTGTAGCTCCACTGGAGGACAGATACTATCAATAAAAATAAAACAAGCTGAAAGAAAATTAGCCATAGAACTTTATATATACTACTACTAATTTACAAATTCATTTTAACTCTTACACTAGCGCACTTTTAAAGAAGTAGATATCCTGTGCATTAAAAAGGAAACAAAGACGTCTTCCACCTAAAAGAGAAAAAAATGACTGCACTCATGAAAGACATATTGGCTACTGGTACAAGCCTCAAGATCAGCAGGGATTCACTGTAATTAAACAAATTGCAAATAGCAAGAAAAACCACTTGATCTCCTGTATAGAACAAAAACTAAAACTTAAGTAACTTATTCTTTCTTGATGCATAAAAAAAGGTTTTAATGAAATGGAGTAAGAATACTTGTTTTAGGAAAAGAAAATTTTGCAGAGTAAGATGACAACTTGCTTTTTTTCTCTTGCATTGGAAACTTAGAACTTCTGAACTAAGAACGAGCATCCTGCTACTGCTGCTGTTTGCCCTGTGAACCCTCTGATCATGCATTTAGGTAAAACCCATTTACCAAAGGCTAACTTCTAACATACACATGATTTTAGTAGAAGGCGGGATGAACAAGACGACTAATGAAATTAAGGCTTAGAAAAGAGACTTGGAGCAATGGAAAGAAACACATATGGAAAATAAACAACTAATTTTACACAAAGATCTTCTATAAAGTACTTTTATCCTTCATAAAATACTTGTGAGGTAGTATTTATCTCCAGCTAGGAGCTGACACATGTCTAACAGTTATGCATCATGATAAAGATGATAGGGAGAGGTGGAGGCTCATTTTCTCTTTATTTATGAGGCAATCATGCGCAGAGTTCCCAGATTTCTGGACAGAGGTGTCCAGATATGATAACCTTTGTGGCAGGTATTTTAAATAAAGTTCAGTTTGGGCAGAATGAAGAATTATGCCCTTCTTATTAGCTGTTCATTTACTAAAATATGAAGGGCTTATCTGCCACTTACACTGAAAAATGTGAAATAGAATACAAGGCATGCTATACCATTTGAATCATAGCATACTTGAGGTTGGAAGGGACCTCTGGAGATCATCGAGTCCAACGCCTCTGCTCAAAGCAAGGTCAACTACAAGTTGCTCAGGATTGTGTCCAGTCAGGTTTTGTGCACCTCCAAAGATGTGGAGTCCACAGTGGTTCAGAGCTGCCTGTTCCAGCATTCAATCACTCTTAAGAGTAAAAAAGTTTTATGTTTAAACGGAATTTCCTGTATTTCAGTTTGTGTCCATTGGCTCCTGTCCTTCCACTGCGCACCACCAAGAAAAGAGCCTGACTCCATCCCTACTCCTTCCTGTCAGGTATCTATACATGCTACTGAAGTCCTCCCCAGCCTTCTCTTCTCAGCAATAAAAATCCCAGCTCTCTCAGCCTCTCCTTGTATGACAGATGATGCAATCACCTCTAATTGTTAAATTATACGCAGGACAGGGAAAAATTGTCAGTGATACAGACTTCATTCCTGTATTACACAGCACAGGAGTTCATCAGCTGGAAAGCCTGAGACTAGTCACACTCCTTGCGTATGAAATACTACTACTAAATGACGAGGTATTAAAAAAAAAAAAAAAAAAATCCCCAAAAAACCCTTTGTGCATGCACCCATACATACGTCACTACATAGAGAGATAGAAAGTAGATGTGATTCACCTTGTAATAATTGTTGCATTTATTTTTTTAAAGCTATAACAACTTCAACATTGTACATATTCAGTGTATTTTGGGTATCTGGGAAACTGTTACTGAAAAAAAAGCCTTTAAGCCACTGACGGTGTTTTTATACAAGATGAGCTTTATCAAGTTAGGCCTCATCTGTACTTAACTGATAAAATGATACTTAGTATGATTTCAAATCCTTCAAGCTACTACGACATAACTACTTCTTGATTCAAATTTGGGCTGCAGGGAATTACCACAGGACACAATTAAATGCACTAAAAATCTGTTCAAAATAAAAAGGAGGTATATTGAATAGCCCTGTCAGTTAAGATTTTTGAACATGTTTGCAGCTTATATTCACCAAATTTGAAGCACAACAAATAATGGCATTAGAGCATCTTACCTGCCTGGTTATTAACAGTCATAATCCCATACAGGTTTTGAAGATAATTGTCTATAGAATATTATATACAGAACACCAAGGAGAAAAGAATGCAAGCTGTATTTTCAGGACAGAGTATTACACAATCTGACTTCCTACTCCAGGACAATAACCTCATCTCTTGAATTTCTCAAAATTCAGATGTCAAAACTAGATACAGTAATCTATTGGTAATCTCAGTGCTGCAATGAGCAGCAAGATAGTTCTGAAACATAAGCTGTAGGAAACAGCTAGTAAGGTTTTTGCAATTATCAGCCCAATATGTAGTCAAAACCATTAAAACTAAATAAATCTGAGGATGTATTACTAAAGAAACATTAAAGGTAAAGTAGGGAGCAGATATTGCCAGAAAGAGGAAGCCACAATAATACTGGAGTGGCTGGAAAACAAACTGTACAGTAAACTTATAGAACTTTACCTATGTATCCAATGAAAACAAAGTTAAGAGGTGACTTGATTAGTATGTATATCTACTTATACTTTGGAAGCGAGAAGTGCAGATGTCAGTATCACAGACAAGCAAGATGGAAGTCAAAAGTTACACAAATTTGCCTTTTAGATCAGCAGTTTTCTGTAAGTCAAACAGCAGACCACACTATATGCAGATCCATCATAAGCAATATTAAGAAAAAAAAAAAAATCAGATTTGGGATTTTTCTCCCAGTTTGTGAAAAAAGGAAAGTGCATATATGCTATGTAAGTGTTTAAGACAGATGGTGAAGTGGCTAGACTTCCTCTTTTATATAAAGGCAGAATGAGATTAAATTGACCGGCTTGTGCTCTCAGGTTCTTAAATCCCGCTCCCATATCAGGACATGCTACAAGCCACAGTGGAAGTGTGCTTATGGAGGGACAGTAGAATAATCCAAACCGACAGCTCTAAGAGAAAGTAAGCCAACAGGGACTGATGACATCACCTTCAGGACTGGCATCAGATCATCCTGCATGCCAAGAACAGCTCTATCCCAAGAGAAAGCAGGATTTTCCAAGGGCAATTGTCATCTCTCTGCAAACCAGATCTCCCACTCTGAGGCACAGTACAAGCTTTACAGCTGCAATTCATATGAAAATTGTTATCTGTGTAATTTGTAGGATTGGGAGGGAGGGTATTTTTAGTCAGGCCAGAATACAAGTTCTGTGTAACCATTTTTGAGGCAAAACCACCTCCAAAGGATAGAGGCAAAGAAGGACAGAGACTGAGAATTAAAGTTTAAAAAAAGTTTACACCCACATTTCAACTTAACATATCTTTTCTATTAAGAAAAGCTCTAAGACAGAAAAAGAAATCAAGAGGGTTTATATTAAATTTATCTCCTGATTTTTAAAAGTTGAGGTCCTAATTATTATTTACCCAGACAGGATAGCAGTGTGTAAAAAAAAAAAAGCTACAGATTAGCTTCTGAACAACTCATGACCTGCTGAATATAAGCTACATATTGGTGAACGGTAACATTAGTTGCAACATCATCACTGAGGGCCAGAGCTACAAACACTTTAAAGCAGACCAAAACCTAGCTTTTCCTGTTAGCAGAATTGCTGCTTTCTGCTCTTAAAATCTAAGATTTTATTTGCACACTTCAAAAATCCATAATAAACATCTTTTCTGCAACATAAACACCTGTGGGCAATTGTTACCACAATACATAATAATCTTAAATAAGGGAAATTTACATTTTACTGAAGACTGTCCATCACTATTCAGCTTCTAGAAGGGCCATAACCCCTTATGTAGATTTTAGGTTTGATATATTTCAACCAGTACAGTAAGAAACAGAACAAGAGATAGCATCTAAATGGTATTTTATGAAAAGAATATGGAATTACAAAGAAATTCAAGAGATATTTTAAATAAGCACCAAAAATGATGATATATTGCCCCTAGACGTGAAGTCAAATCCTATTTCTGAGTGTTCCAAGAGCAGCTCTGAATACCTAAGTTAAAAAGAAATCAATAAGTACTTGTGGAGAAAAAGGTAATCAGCTTAATAAGACTGGTTAAAGATTAAAGCACTCTGAGTCAGAGAGTACACTGGTTTCTGCACAGGCTCCAACAATGCAAAACATGAACTCTACAACATAAGAATAGATTTAATCAATTTATTGGTACAGTGACCAAAAAAATTAAAATACCACAAGATAATGAGGTTTTGGTCTTTTTTTTTTTTAACCTTTCCCTTTAAGAAAAAAAATTACCTCTACACAAAAGATCTTAAGATCAAGTCCACATAATTTCATCTTCTCAGGAAAATGCTGAAAAACATTCAAATATGGAATATGACCTTCAACAACAAACCTGCATAAAAAAAATAGAAGACCAAATCAAAATAGTATTTAGGATGACAAATGCAAATGTCAATTCCAAAGTTAATATACCAATCAACTTCTGATTTGAAGTAACATCAGCATTATACTGCCTAAGCAATTCTACCTGAAGTTACACACCCCTGAATGCTCCATAGGACAAAACCCAATTCAATCATTTAACAGGCCTTTAACTTCAAGCTCAGATATGACTGACAAATGATAATATTATGGCAGTAAGCTTACAATCAACACTCTTATATGGAGTTTGTTCTGCACATTCTTCAGCTACTGCATTTCTGAAACTGCTTTAAGCCTCCTTTGAATTGTATGAAATTTTATTTTCAAAATTCTAAAGCTTTAAGTAAATTTTAATTTTAAAACACACACTTTCTGCTGGAGGAGTTTAAGTCACGTAATGTGGTAAGGAGCAAAGTCACAGAATGATGAGCAGATACACAGAACTGAAACCCCAATAATTACATCTGTATTCTGATTTTTTTTTAAAAAAGTATTATGCTGGTATGAATAGAAATTATTTTGTATACTAATAAACACAAAAGATTTTTTTTTTTAATTTGCACCGAAATAATGCATTTTTTGTTAAAAACTGGCTTTGGTAAGTGGTTGACAGTATTATTTGGGATTTACCTTGACTCTTTCATACATATGCACTTATAAGATGAGAGTTAACAGATACCAATAAAAAGCCATCACCGCACCAAACCCCTGCTCTTATCTAGCATCTTAGCTGACATTCACACCAGGCAAAGCAAGGATTGAACAAGCGTGGATCCTCACAAGGGAACAGAGCCTACCCTCATTCCAGATTAAAGCATTTTAGTGGTCTCCCATAGGACTAAGCTAGAACTGCCTTCCTGTCTCCTCTTCTCCAAAACAATTCTGTTAAAAGAGTACATTAAACTTGAATATGTTAACATTTCAAACAGAGAAGACCTTATTCTTTAAATAATATCAGAGATTTGAAAGCATTTTTCTCTCCTGCTAGTTGTGTTATCTGCACCATATCTCTCTGGTCTTGCTACATAGGTTAGTAACTTCTTCGTCTACAAACTCTGCGAGTCCCTCCTGGGCTCCTACAGTGGTTGTAAGGCTGGGCTTTGCATCTGCTCCCAATGCGGGGCAGTACCTAAACACTTCTTCCATCAGTAGCTGGATCTGATTCCACAAGCTGAAACACTGAGTTCCTCATAAAGCACAGCAATCTGCCACTTTCATTCAAAATGTGTCTGGAGTTAAAAAAGAAAATTATAAAAAAAAAAAAAGAACAAAAGCAAGGCAGAACAATGTCTTCACAGACAGAGCAGCCGCTGTTGAGGAGGAGTCACCTCCCTCCTGAGCCCACGGCAATTCACAAGCTCACCTTCCCTCTCCCAGTCCAGTGCCCTGATCAACCACTTGTTGCATGTTATGTAATGTATATCTATTGAAGTTGACTAAAATTCTATTTAAAAGCTAGTTACTGCAAAGTTTACAGTTACATCCCAATTTTTTTAAACATTCTTAATTGAATGTTCAGTTTAATTAAAAAATTGAAAAAAAGAGGATTAAAATGAAAAGCATATTTCTTAATCAAAACTCTCTCTCAGAATTAACCCATCACTTATAATAATTTCTGAAAAGTAACAGCAATCTGAAAAATCACATTGCCCAATACTTTTTATCCTGAGGCTCTACACATTAGTCTCTTAAATGAAGAGGTAAAAGTCACTGCATAATCCTTTCTAGTCAAACTGTGTGATGTACATTTTACTAATGAAATTTCAGTAGCTTTCCTCAACCAGTGTAAACAGCATTTCCCCACCCCAAGTAGAGATGTGCACTGGTCCGCGTACTCAGTGAGGTTATCATCCAAACTCAGCACCAGTTGCTTGTCCTTGCCATCCCACCTGATCTGCTGAGCAGCAAAGTGTGGGGTCAGGGACATGGTTAGCATAGCAAGGCACTTCCAGGGAATGCATTGCATTTTTCACCTCTGTGTCCCAAGACAAAAGGCATTTGCAGCTCTGGGACACTCAAAATACTATTGGCACTAAATAGAGATCATCCACTCAAGCCATGCCAGCTTAGCATTTTGGTCAAACAGGAGAGTAGCTTACAGAGGTGGCCCAGGAATTTATCCAGAAGACCCAGCTCACCCATAGGATGATCATCCAGCGCTAACAGAGCCAGCAGCTTAAATATACCTTGCATGTCAGTTCCTTAGCTCATTTTAGTCAAGGTCATCTATGCTAAACTGAAGAACTTAAACTTGAGGTATGGTTTCACTAAATGGATTGAGCCAACCTAAAAGCTCAATATAATTAGTAGTACTTCCCCGCTCCTGGTCTGGGTGTGTGCTCCTGTTGCTCATCATCCTCTTCCACAAATGTAACTCACAACAGCGGCAAAAGACTACCGGTTACCCTACTGCCAGAAAGAACACTTACTTTCCCATCATGTAACAAACTGAGGAGGCTCACAGATGGCTCCAACAAGTGGAAGAGGATGCATCACACAGGCAGGAGGAGAGAAGAAAGGAAAGCAAGACCTTCCTCTTTCAGCAACAGTGACCCATTCCTGGCTCAGCTGATGATAAGCTTTGGCTGACACACTTTAAGGCACAATCACACAATTAGCTGTCAGATCTGAGGAGCTGGTACCAAGACACCGAGAGCAGCAACCTCCTGAGCCAGCACAGCAGCAGCTGGAAGAGGACAAACAATCAGGACTTTCCTTCGGGTGTGGTGTAGTGGTGATGGCAGCCAAACCACCCTAACAGCCTCCTGCCGCTAAAATGGGAAATCCCACCCTCCCTTCAGTCCCCTGCCACATGCTCCTCCCTGCTGACAAAAGCAGTTGTGTGACTTCTCAGACAGAGGGTTAGATTGGGAATTCGTCTTTTGTCTTCCAGGGTTTGTTTCCAGCCAGACAGATTTCCAGACTCAGCTGACTGCAGGAACATTATTGCCAGCGCAAGGCAGAAAGGGCCTGCAACGAAGCAAATTAACCTGCGCTAAAATGTCCGGTCAAACTTTCTTTTACAAAATTAGTTTTCTGCAGATCTACTTCTTTCAGCTAATACACCATAAACCGGATGAATGCTAGTACCCAGGGCAAGAGAA